>NW_027417113.1:0-55766 GCF_009905375.1 Apium graveolens
TATTACACAAAATGTGATCATATATTCTTGATTCTAACAAACTACAATAATTATTGAATTCACTTTATATGTTGAAATATATCTGACCCCTAACTCTCCTAACACAAGTCTTATATATTATTTTTATATAAACAAAAAGTCATGAGTTGCTTATGTAATGAGAGCCAAAAAGGTGAAACAAATTGAACACGAGATTTTGTACTCGTTCCATTCAACTTTTATCTGGTCTCAGGCATCACTTGATCTAATATTGAGGAAACTTGATAACGTGATAGCAAGGCACACTCCCCTTGCAAACACAACAAGTTCAATGCTTTATTCTTATATGCAGCTTAAGCAAAACATGAAAATATTTTTTGTTTGATTATGTATTCTTTGTGAGATGCATAGAAAGTAGAAACATGTTGAACCATTATTTATAGATACAATGTAAATATTACAAACGAGTTCAATTTATAGATGATTTAAGCATTACAAGTGCAATGATTTTAATTGTAGTCGATTTTTATTTCATCATCTAATTGCTTACAGAATTTTAAGAATCGGATTATTCTGTGCTCATCTCTGTTTAAATTTTTAAATATTGTGTGACTATATGTTCATATCACACGTTTGTTGTGGAGGCTTGGGGCTGAAAAATAGATGAACAGTTTAGTCATATTAGTCATATTGTTACTCTAGTTATGGTGCGTGCTTACATTGATAGTTGAGAAGTTATTAGAAGGGCATAGAATGATACAACTGGATCTTATTGGTTCGACTTAATAAAGTAGCATGAAAGGATTCGTGGATAGATCATGTGAGAAATCTAAATGAGGTATATTGTCATTTCTTATATTGAATATTAATAGATTTTGTTGCATATACATATTGACCAAAGACAAGATTAATAGTAAAATATGTTAGTTCCTCAATTCTCTTTGAGAAGCCTTAACAAAACTATGTCCAAATTCATAATATGAGCCATAAACCTTGTATCCTACTACCTTTTGACAAGTTATAAATATTTTCCCTCTATTTACCTCTTACTAACCATTTTAAAAAAACAATGAAATATTTATAAATATTCTACTATAAACTTATCGGTGTTTTTTGTAGTTGCAAGTGATAGGCTGTCTTACTGGTATGGAGATGATTCTTAAGGATGTTGGTTACTTGGTACAACTTGGAAGTGGGGGTTGCTGCTCCTTCTGCATACTTGGAGAACAACATGCCAATGATTCCATCCTCTGAATTCCTCATTAGTGATGGCAGCAACTATTATTTCTAAATCATTTGATGCTAAATACTATGAAAAAACATGCTTCATGTGCGGTGGTCTATAGTAGACTTACTATATCTTAAACACTGCTTCTTGCATTGATTTGCATGTTTCTTTGTTGACTTATTTTTATACAAATTTTATCAAATTTAAATGAGTATTTAAAGTGTTGTTAGGACTTGGTTTTACTGGAACAAATCTTGAATTTTGGTCTGACTAATTCTATTGAAAATATGAATTGTTAGTTTCTTGATGGATTATCTAGGTACAAGAAGATAAAATCCAATTAGAAAGTTATTTTGCTTGCTTAAATACCAATAATAACTCTTGACTTACAAAGTGAGAAATATTATAGGTTCTATTAGCAAACAAATATAAATTTTGGTAGAATAGAAGCCTATAAGCCACAGTGTGAAACATAATAATTATAATTTAATTGAACTAATTTATTTCAACTAAAAAAGATAAATATTCATTTCAACTTAAAAGATAAATAGTTAATAATTTATATAAAGATAAATTAAATAGTGTTAAGGGTGGCTTAATTAATTTACATATTTAGAATTTGGATCTAATCATTTTTTCTAACAAAACTAATGAATTTGGATTTTATACAAAATTTTGAGGGCCCAAGAATGGCGCAAATTACAGCCCGTCCGAATTAGATATATGTAAAAAACTTAATTTTATTACTTTTCATTTCTTCGAAAAATAATGTACATTTGTTAATTTTTCTTTAATATATTAAAGATGTGTAGAATTTTTTCCGATTTAAATTTATCCTAAAATATTTTAGTGTAAAAAATTGGATGAAAAATAAAACTATCAAAAAAATTATTTCGATATTTTCAAAATTCCAAATTTGAGTAAATCCAAGTTTTTGTTCTTTAGGAGAGAAGCAAATTTTTATAATAAAATATATGTTCATGCAGCTCCGGGCCTTTTTAAATATGACTCTGTTAAGATCGAATCAGACGAGTTTTTCAAAATTTTTATGGTTTATATTTAACACTAAATATAACGTGTTTTTATATATCATTTATCAATATTAAGTACCTTATTTACAAATATTGATTCAATAATAATTAGTCGTTTTAGTTGTTATATAATTGGACTTTAAATTCGATCCTCGATAATTGTTCATTGTTTTTATTGAATTGTTTAAATTTATATTTTTTGTAAAATACTAGGTGTTGTTGGGAGGCGATAAAGATAAAATATTTTTTTTTCATATTCAGTATATAACATATTTTCTTATTCATTTATTAATGTTGTGTATTTTTTTAGAAAAGACATATCAATATATAAAGATAAATTAAATAGTGTTAAGGGTGGCGTAATTAATTTAAATATTTAGAATTTTTATCAAATCAATTTTTCTAAAAAAATAATGAATCTGGATTTTATACAAAATTTTGAGGCCCAAGAATGGCTGCAAATTACGGCACGGTCCGAATTAGATATATGTAAAAAACTTAATTTTATTACTTTTCGTTTCTTCTAAAAATAATGTACATTTGTTAAATTTCTTTAAATATATTAAAGATGTGTAGAATTTATCCGATTTAAAATTTTATCCCAAAATATTTTAGTGTAAAAAATTGGATGAAAAATAAAACTATCAAAAAAATTATTTCGATAATTTTAAAATTTCGAATTTGAGTTAATCCAAGTTTTTTCTCTTTAGGAGAGAAGCAAAATTTTATAATAAAATTATGTTGAGACAGCTTCGGGCCTTTTTAAATATGACTTTCTTAAGATCCAATCAGACCAGTTTTTCAAATCTTTTATGGTTTATATTTAACACTAAATATAATGTATTTTTATATATCATTTATCAATATTAAGTACCTTATTTACAAATATTGATTCAATAATAATTAGTGGATTTAGTTCTTATATAATTGGACTTTAAATTGGATCCTCGATAATTGTTCATTGTTTTTATTCAATTGTTTAAACTTATATTTTTTGTAAAATAGTAGGTGTTGTTGGGAGGCGATAAAGATAAAATTATTTTTTTTCATATTCAGTGTATTACATATTTCTTATTCATTTATTAATGTTTTGTATTTTTTTAGAAAAGACATATCAATATTCATTAATCTTGACATTTACATATTTTATATACGTTACTTTATAATGGAAGATTAAGTATTTAATTTGTTCAATTTATTTTGCAAACGTAAATATGTTTATGATGATTATTTAAGCTACAATATCTGATAGTGGCTATAATACATAAGTTGTATTACACAAAATGTGATCATATATTCTTGATTCTAACAAACTACAATAATTATTGAATTCACTTTATATGTTGAAATATATCTACCCTCCTAACCCTCCTAACACAGAGTCTTATATATTATTTTTATATATAAACAAAAAGTCATGAGTTGCTTTATGTAATGAGAGCCAAAAAGGTGAAACAAATTGAACACGAGATTTTGTACTCGTTCCATTCAACTTTTATCTGGTCTCAGGCATCACTTGATCTAATATTTGAGGAAAGACTTGATAACGTGATAGCAAGGCACACTCCCCTTGCAAAAACAACAAGTTCAATGCTTTATTCTTATATGCAGCTTAAGCAAAACATGAAAATATTTTTTGTTTGATTATGTATTCTTTGTGAGATGCATAGAAAGTAGAAACATGTTGAAACCATTATTTGTAGATACAATGTAAATATTACAAACGAGTTCAATTTATAGATGATTTAAGCATTACAAGTGCAATGATTTTAATTGTAGTCGATTTTTATTTCATCATCTAATTGCTTACTAGAATTTCAAGAATCTGATTATTCTGTGCTCATCTCTGTTTAAATTTTTAAATATTGTGTGACTATATGTTCATATCACACGTTTGTTGTGGAGGCTTGGGGCTGAAAATTAGATGAACAGTTTAGTCATATTAGTCATATTGTTACTGTAGTTATGGTACCTGCTTACATTGATAGTTGAGAAGTTATTAGAAGGGCATACAATGATACAACTCGATCTTATGGCTTGGACTTAATAAAGTAGCATGAAAGGATTAGAGGATAGATCATGTGAGAAATCTAAATGAGGTATATTGTCATTTCTTATATTCAATGTTATAGATTTTGTTGCATATACATATTGACCAAATACAAGATTAATAGTAAAATATGTTAGTTCCTCAATTCTCTTTGAGAAGCCTTAACAAAACTATGTCAAATTCATAATATGAGCCATAACCTTGTATCCTACTTCCTTTTGACAAGTTATAAATATTTTCTCTCTATTTACCTCTTACTAACCATTTCGAAAACAATGAAATATTAATAAATATTCTACTATAAACTTACCAGTGTGTTTTTGTAGTTGCAAGTGATAGGCTGTCTTACTGGTATGGAGATGATTCTTAAGGATGTTGGTTACTTGGTACAACTTGGAAGTGGGGTTGCTGCTCTTCTGCATACTTGGAGAACAACATGCCAATGATTCCATCCTCTGAATTCCTCATTAGTGATGGCAGCAACTATTATTTCTAAATCATTTGATGCTAAATACTATGAAAAAAAACATGCTTCATGTGCGGTGGTCTATAGTAGACTTACTATATCTTAAACACTGCTTCTTGCATTGATTTGCATGTTTCTATTTTGACTTATTTTTATATAAATTTTATCAAATTTAAATGAGTATTTAAAGTGTTGTTAGGACTTGGTTTTACTTGAACAAATCTTGAATTTTGGTCTGACTAATTCTATTGAAAATATGAATTGTTAGTTTCTTGATGGATTATCTAGGTACAAGAAGATAAATCCAATTAGAAGTTATTTTGCTTGCTTAAATAATAATAATAACTCTTGACTTACAAAGTGAGAAATATTATAGGTTCTATTAGCAAACAAATATAAAATTTTGGTAGAATAGAAAGCCTATAAGCCACAGTGGGAACATAATAATTATAATTTAATTGACTAATTTATTTCAACTAAAAAAGATAAATATTCATTTCAACTTAAAAGATAAATATTTAATAATTTATATAAAGATAAATTAAATAGTGTTAAGTGTGGCTTAATTAATTTACATATTTAGAATTTGGATCTAATCAATTTTTCTAAAAAACTAATGAATTTGGATTTTATACAAAATTTTGAGGCCCAAGAATGGCGCAAATTACAAGCCCTTCCGAATTAGATATATGTAAAAAACTTAATTTTATTACTTTTCATTTCTTCGAAAAAATAATGTACATTTGTTAAATTTTCTTTAAATATATTAAAGATGTGTAGAATTTTTTCCGATTTAAAATTTTATCCCAAAATATTTTAGTGTAAAAAATTGGATGAAAAATAAAACTATCAAAAAATATTATTTCGATATTTTCAAAATTCCAAATTTGAGTAAATCCAAGTTTTTGTTCTTTAGGAGAGAAGCAAATTTTTATAATAAAATATATGTTCATGCAGCTTCGGGCCTTTTTAAATATGACTTTCTTAAGATCGAATCAGACGAGTTTTTCAATTTTTTATGGTTTATTAGTTGAGGTCAGTAGGGAATTTATATATAATTTCACTAAATAAAATTTAATTTTTTTGAGAAAATATCATTTCTAGTTAAGTTTTTTCTACAATTCTTACCACTTAATTTATAGAATCTCATTTTATTTACAAAACAAAATAAATTAAAGGAATGCTTGTTTACTTATGTTTGTAAATCAACACCCAATTAGTTTGTATAATACATGGAGCAGACTTTGTTAAGATTATATTTTTACAAAAAGAAAAAATTTTAATTTGTAATAAGAAATTGATACTAAGATAAAAAACAATTTAAAATAAATTGGGCCCATTCAAACCCATGATATACAATTAGGCCTGCAAAATATAGGATATTAAAAGGTAGGTAAAACCCTAATATCAGCACAAGCCCGCCGCCTTACAAACAAAATGAATTTGTACATGGCCATGAAATAGTATTTTGGAGTTATTTGTATTTTCTATGAAAGAGTGTTTTGGTTCTCTAAAGTTAAACACATCTCCAAATGAATTGGCCGACAACTAATCAAATGAATTGGTGGAGGACTAAGTGGATAAGGTTTACAGGTTATCATGAATTGATATTGTTTAACAAAGTTAAGGTAATAATTTATATTTCCCTGTTTCTTCATTTTCTTTTCATATGTGTTATTTGCACAAACTTTTGGTAGAAATCAAACACTAAAATAAGTATCCCATTTTCCTTCTATATATGTATGTAGATTTACAGTCACTTGTATTTGTTTTTACATGACCTCTATGTCAAGAATTATCCTTTCAAGATTATATGTCAAGGTTAGAAAAAAACAGTTACATTTGTCGTAATTTTTTTTGTTCCTCATAAATAATCAAATACATGATATATGAAAAAAATGAAAATTTATAGAAAAGAAGCCCACGAATTATTTATATTTTATGTTCATATTTGTTGAATTATACTATTAAATTTATTTTATGTTTATGTATGACCTTACTTTAGAGACATTTTCACACGAATTATATTTTTCTTGCTACTTGCAACAAGTTCCAAAAACAATGAAGAAAATGCTCCAAGTGCCTTCCCTTTCTCTTCATCAATGTACCGTGTCAGGTTTATTTATTATTCTTCAACTTTTACCATGCCAATATATATTATTAATATAAATGCAGATAGTACAAGTGGATCTATGTGGGGTGTATTTTTTTTCTAATGTATATAAGACAAACAACTCTAAATTACTCTTTATTGACCTAATAAAACACGAAGTTTACTTATATTAGGAGTTTCCCATCTCACGAAGCCCCATCACTTTTTAACTTCATTTCATAACACACATGGTTGAAAATGAGATTTCTTACTTGATAGAGATGTAGCCTTTGTTTGGGAAATTTTTTAGTGTTGGAAGAACTTATATTTTCAATACATGAATTGGTAGGGTCACCATTTTCAGCCTCACTAGAACCTGTTGCTTAGTAACTTCTATAGATCTGTAATTATTTGAAAAGTATAGAGTTATGATTATTCTTTAATCCAGTAGTAATATTGTTGGCGGTGTCACTGATGGTGGTAATTTTACTAGTCCAATTGGTGGCACTAGTAGTCCGTAATCTTAGGAGTGGAATTGGTGGTGGGATTGTTGGTGGTAAAGTTCGTGCTAACTTAAGGAGTATCATTGGTGGTAAATTTAATAATGGCATAAGTGGTAGTATCATTGGTGGTATATTGGGTAGTTTTAATAGTGGGACTTGGTGGCAGCATGACTAGCATCTTTAGTGGTTACATTGGTGGTACCAGAAATGATAATATTAGTAGTGGATTTGCTGGCATTGATGGTGCCATTGGTCTTGGTGCTCTTATTAGTGCAATTGGTGGCATTGAAAGCGGTAATCTTTGCAGGAGAATTGGTGGTGGTATTATTGGTGTTGGTGTTGAAGTTCGTGCTAGCTTAAGCAGTTCCATTTATGGCAAGTTTAATTATAGTATTACAGGTGGTAGCATTGATGTTATATTGGTTAGTCTTAGTAGTGGCATTGGTGGTGGCATTGGTGGTAGCTTAGTTGTCGTATTGGTAGCTTAGTGGTGGTATTATTAGTGTTGGTGTTGAAGTTCGTGCTAGCTTAAGTAGTTCCATTTATGGCCAGTTTAATTATGATATTACAGGTGGTAGCATTGATGTTATATTGGTTAGTCTTAGTAGTGGCAATTTATGGTAGCATTGTTGGTAATTTTAGTGGTAGTACTGGTTGTATATTAGGTAATATTAGTAGTTGATTTAGCTTCAGAGAGGGTGGTTGTGACGCCCTCCAAACCCGAATCAGAAGTTTGGGGTTCACAACACACATATTATATAAACCTGTATATGAAATATTATATGCAATTACCCTTATTTACGTAACCACGGATCACAATAGGTTAAAGTATGAGAAACCAACCACAACCTTGACTTTTATTACGTCATACCAAATCCCAACTAGTTTAACTTACAAATGAAAATGAAATTATTCTTACAAACTTGCATAACTCAAACTAGCTCGATCCAACTCAACCGGGAATCCTAGATCGCATACTGGACTGGGGATCCTCGTTACCAATAATTTCTATTTTAACTGTAGAATGACTTAAACAGATTCACAAGGGTTAGCTAACTAGCTCAGGAAGTTATAATAATAATAACCGGGTGTTAACAATGATCAATTGAAATGATTCATAGGAATCTAGTTCCTTGTTAAGCAATTATTAGAATTGGATATTCATTTTTAAGTTTAAAACCAAGGTTAGGCTGCTGATCAGTGACACACTAACCGGATTAAGGCACACATCTCTGTTCTCTATACTGGATCCAAGGCACACATTGGCCTAATATGACCACCAATCTGATCTGACCACGAATTTGTGCCATATTTAGAAACCTATCCAATTCTATAACAATTCAACATGATAAATATTGTAATTCAATAAAACAGAATCATAATTAAAATTGATAAAACATTTATTTCGGGGCATAAACTAATTCATAAATATCACCAGAGTATATCAGGGTATGTATGAGGAATAACTTCTAGCCTGTAGGAGTATCAGGTATTAGATGAATAATGGTTATACAAGGTTTAGTTCACTATACCATAGAATTGCTTTCGCAACCATATTTTTAAAACCATCCAAAAAACGTTGCTGGTGAAAGGTGATTTCATGTCTATTGCAAGGGATTTTAAAAACATTGCAACTGAATCAACAAAATTTCGAGGTCGTTACAAATACATGTTATTGCAATACATTATATATCGTTATAGTAGATCAGAGATTTGGGCCGAAAAGCTAGGCTGTCTTGTTCAAAACTTGTGAGCGGGCTTGCTGAAATTATTTTCCCGGCTGTCTATTAAATAAACAAAAAAAACACAGACTGTCAAACAATCTCCACTGCGACGAAAGATTAAATCTTTGCTGAAATATTTCTCTCAAACACTGAATATTAAATCTTTGTAAAGACTAAAGCTCCAAGAAGATTAAATCTCGAAAAGATTAAACCTTGAACGGAATGTATTTTTTCCCCCAAATCATCTTTCCTAAAGTTCTTTCAATTCACTAAATTTAATTTAGGAGAAGATTAAATTTGGTTGATTATTGTTAATTATTGTTTAATTTACCTCCTTGCTTTCATGTTTCTATGTTATTTTGTGTTTGGGATCTTTTATGGATGTTACACTATTTGTTAATTAGGGTTTTTTTTATTAAATTATATTTATGTGTCAATCGTGTCTTATTATCAGTTCTGAGTTGTAATGGGATTTGTTTGGAATGACAGTTGTATGAAATTGTAAGGTATCACTTGTCGTTGTAAAAGTAGAATTGTTTTTTGGACTTTTTGTTTGTTCCATGTTCTAATAGTTTGTTAATCTTTATAGAATGAAGTACTACAAAGAAGAAATTTCAGATGTTTTATTATATATTGACTCGTTAAATAAAAAACTTGTGTCCAATCGCCTAGGTCATATAAAGGTATTTGTATAATTGTTTATTAAGAATCAATTAAGCAAGTGTTATTATAATTCACATCTTATAATTTTTTTTACTGTTTTCATTTTAGAAAAAGATAAAAGAAAATTGTGAGAAGATGACCCGAGCTACGGGAAGTGAGAACAAATGTCTTGAAAGAAGAGATACAACAAGTGTCGATAACAAGAATAGTTCAAGGACGGAGAGGCGATATGTTATTAATACAAATAACGAAGAAAATGACATCTATAGTATTGGTGGAGGACATTGATCTGCAACTATGACCTTGCTACCTACTACAGGGAAATGTATCAAGTTAGCAAAAGTGGAAAGGTTGCCATCTTTTATAACATGGATTCCCTTGGATAGGTAAAATATTTTGTGCTCTTTTTTATCAACTCCTTATCATTTGGTGATAAGGAATTAAATTAAATTTCAATCTGAGATTCTCATATTGTTATTTACAAATCTCGGTACCTGACTTTCTCTTTGCAGGGTGGTTCTCCACAAACATGGATCAAATCGACTCATCAAAAAAGCATCTTCTGCTCAAAGTAAAATATCAGAGTCTGGAGGAACATTTCGATTTGGTCGCTTTGGCTTTGGCTCATAGTTATAAACAAAAATATCGAAACCACGACAAGATAAACAGGTATATTGTAATTATGGGACATGCATATGTGATATTCCTTGTTATGGCCTCCATATCTATATGTCTTCCACTATGATTTAGTTGGATAGTACACACACATATGTTTTTTCCTATGGCTTTACATGGTTTTGTTTCTGCTCGGGTAAGTTGTTTAAATTTCTGTCAAATTTTACCGTTTTGTTTGATATATGGTTATTCGATTAAGGTCGTGTCAAATTTTACCCTTTTTGCAAACTTTTTTTAATTATTATTTCACAATCAGTACGTCATAGTACCTATTAGGGAGGAGGAAGTTAAGAATGTAGTCTTGTTCATGCTCCAAAGAATGATGGGTCGAACCCGGCATTTCACAATACAACTCACTAGATCCACATGGGTCGAACCCGGCATTTTTCATACGTATTGAAATATTTTTAAAAGATATGTTGTTCTATTTTGTCAGATTTTCTTTGATACACGACATGGGCCAAGGGAACTAAATCGTAGGCTTGTATGTCTTATTCCTAAGGTTAAACAACTGAAACATATGGAAGATCTTCGACCTATCTATTTTTATAATGTTGTGATGCGCATACCGTCGAAGGTGGTGGTGAATAAGTTTAAACTATGTTTAATCTAGACAGTGTCTAACAAACAGAGTGTTTTTAATGAAGGGAGGCTATTAGCTCATAATACAATGATTGCTTTGAAGTCACAAGGGAAAAAAGGGCCTGGCTAGGTTAAGAATTGATATTTTAAGGCATAAGATAGGTTGGAATGGATATTTATTGATATAACGATTAAAGTTCTCTTTTACAACTTAAAAAACTTTGGTACACTTTATTTTCTCCTTTTTACCATGTACCAGATTCAAGTATCCCCCACTAGAACTCAATTTGTTAATTATATGGATAAAAAGGATTTTAACATAGAATTGATTTAGTTGAGAAATATGTGTAAGTAAAACTAAATTGAACACAATGTGTCTCTCTAATTAATAACCACTCTTTAATTTTGATCAAATTTCTCCATTGCAAAGTACTACATTATAAAAAATTAGAGCCTCCATGTATTGAGACATACATGTATACAACACTCTATAATCCACTAAAATACCGAGGAAAATTGTAATGTTTCTATCATCTCTACTATTTTCTTATTTATTTTAAATTTAAATTAATTTTAATTTCCATATTGTTAACCATATTTATTAGATTTAAGGTTTAAGAAATCAAATACCATTACTCAGCTATCATATCACACATTACCATTCTCTTAAGGAGGAACTTAAATAAATTGTGGATATTTTGATAAAGTTTTTGGAGAAAACCTTACCATGTAGCCATATCATTATATATCATTAAGCGTCAAGGTCTGCTCCAAAGAATGATGATTCATTGGTACATCAAGCATTTTTTTGGTGTTGGTGATATTGATGACAAAGTTGTTCTCAAAGAACGGAAAGTTATTAATTTTTGATTATCTTGGAAAGTGTTTTTATATATTTCTACGATTTAACATAGCGTTATTATATAATTTTATGTGCAAAAATTCATAAGCCACAATATCTGATAGTGGCTATAATACATAAGTTGTATTACACAAAATGTGATCATATATTCTTGATTCTAGCAAACTACAATAATTATTGAATTCACTTTATATGTTGAAATATATCTGACCCTCCTAACCCTCCTAACACAGAGTCTTATATATTATTTTTATATATAAACAAGAAGTCATGAGTTGCTTATGTAATGAGAGCCAAATAGGTGAAACAAATTGAACACGAGATTTTGTACTCGTTCCATTCAACTTTTATCTGGTCTCAGGCATCACTTGATCTAATATTCGAGGAAAGACTTGATAACGTAATAGTAAGGCACACTCCCCTTGCAACAACAACAAGTTAAATGCTTTATTCTTGTATGCAGCTTAAGCAAAACACTGAAAATATTTTTTGTTTGATTATGTATTCTTTGTGAGATGCATAGAAAGTGGAAACATGTTAAAACAATTATTTGTAGATACAATGTAAATATTACAAACCAGTTCAGTTTATAGATGATTTAAGAATTACAAGTGCAATGATTTTAATTGTAGTCAGATTTTTATTTCATCATCTAATTGCTTACAGAATTTTAAGAATCGGATTATTCTGTGCTCATCTCTATTTTACATTTTTGGATATTGTGTGACTATATGTTCATATCACAGGTTTGTTGTGGAGGCTGGGGGCTGAAAAACTGCACTGAGAAAGATGAACGGTTTAGTCATATTAGTCATATTGTTACTGGGGTTATGGTACCTGCTTACATTGATAGTTGAGAAGTTATTAGAAGGGCATAGAATGATACAACTGGATCTTATGGCTTGGACTTAATAAAGTAGCATGAAAGGATTCGATGAAAGGATTCGAGGATAGATCATGTGAGAAATCTAAATGAGGTATATTGTCATTTCATATATTCAATGTTATAGATTTTGTTGCATCTACATATTGACCAGAGACAAGATTAATAGAAAAATATGTTAGTTCCTCAATTCTCTTTGAGAAGCTTTAACAAAACTATGTCAAATCCATAATATGAGCCATAACCTTGTACCCTACTTCCTTTTGCTAAGACTACATAATCACTCATAAACGAGACAAGTTATAAATATTTTCTCACTATTTACCTCTTACTAACCATTTCGAAAAACAATGAAATATTTATAAATATTCTATAAACTTACCGGTGTTTTTTGTAGTTGCAAGTGATAGGCTGTCTTACTAGTATGGAGATGATTCTTAAGGATGTTGGTTACTTGGTACAACTTGGAAGTGGGGTTGCTGCTGCTCTTGCATACTTGGAGAACAACATGCCAATAATTCAATCCTCTGAATTCCCCATTAGTGATTGCAGCAACTATTACTATTTCTAAATCATTTTATGCTAAATACTATGTAAAAAACATGCTTCATGTGGGGTGGTCTATAGTAGACTTGCTATATCTTAAACACTGCTTCTTGTATTGATTTGCATGTTTCTTTGTTGACTTATTTTTATGTAAATTTTATTAAATTTAAATGAGTATTTAAAGTGTTGTTAGGACTTCTTTTAGTGGAACAAGTCTTGAATTTTTGTCCCACCAATTCTATTGAAAACATGAATTGTTAGTTTTTTGATGGATTATCTAGGTACAAGAAGATAAATCCAATTAAAAGTTATTTTGCTCGCTTAAATACCAATAATAACTCTTGACTTACAAAGTGAGAAATATTATAGGTTCTATTAGCAAACAAAAATAAACTTTTGGTAGAATAGAAAGCCAATAAGCCATAGTGGGAACATAATAATTATAATTTAATTGACTAATTTATTTCAACTAAAAAAGATAAATGTTCATTTAAACTTAAAAGATAAATATTTAATAATTTTAATAAAGATAAATTAAATAGTGTTAAGGGTGGCTTTATTAATTTACATATTTAGAATTTGGATCAAATCAATTTTTCTAAAAAACTATTGAATTTGGATTTTTATACAAAATTTTGACGGCTAACAATGGCGCAAATTACACCACTTCCGAATTAGATATATGTAAAAAACTTAATTTTATTACTTTTCATTTCTTCAAAAAATAATGTACATTTGTTAAATTTTCTTTTAATATATTAAAGATGTGTAGAATTGTTTCCCATTTAGAATTTATCCCAAAATATTTTAGTGTACAAAATTGGATGAAAAATAAAACTATCAAATTTTTTTTTCGATATTTTTAAAATTCCAAATTTGTGTAAATCCAAGTTTTTTCTCTTTAGGAGAGAAGCAAAGTTTTATAATAAAATAGATGTTCAAGCAGCTTCGGGCCTTTTTAAATATGACTTTCTTAAGATCGAATGAGACGAGTTTTTCAAATTTTTTATGGTTTATATTTGACACTAAATATAATGTATTTTTATATATCATTTATCAATATTAAGTACCTTATTTACATATATTCATTCAATAATAATTAGTCGATTTAGCTATTATATAATTGGACTTTAAATTGGATACTGGATAATTGTTCATTATTTTTATCGAATTGTTTAAATTTATATTTTTTGTAAAATAATAGGTGTTGTTGGAGGCGATAAAGATAAAATAATTTTTTTTCATATTCAGTATATAAATTATTTTCTTATTCATTTATTAATGTTGTGTATTTTTTTAGAAAAGACATATCAGTATTCATTAATCTTTACATTTACATATTTTATATAAGTTACTTTATAATTCAAGATTAACCATATTTACATATTTTATCTTGACATAAATATGTTTATGATGATTATTTAAGTTTTATTTTTTACAATATTGTATTTTCCTTGTAAATTTGAGTAAGTAGATTTGAGAATAATGTGTTTGTTTTTATCATAACAATTTATGAGTTCATGTTCTTTATTTTATCCTTAAAATGACGTCTCAATAATGTGTTTAACATATTTTATTAGCAAGAAAATCATAAACAAAAATTTACACTATTGATATCATTTCAATTTAAATAAATATTGACTTTACTATGAATAATTCATATAAATTTCCAAAAGTTGATTGTTCAACAGTGTTAGTTTAACAAGATAATATCATTCCATAAAATAAAATATACATGTTTAAATTATTTAATCTCCATTAGTTTATTTTGTAACTTTTACCTAAAATTAAGAAAAGCCCTTTATAATAGAACATTATGCAATTTTTTGTGAGCATAGTTTGTACTCTTGTAATGTATCATCCCAATTGTTCTTCTGGTCAAAACTTGCTTCAATTCTTCTTCTTGCTGATCAAGGCTTGCTTCTTCTTAGCGTTTGGCTTTCTGAATGAGCAGCAAAGTGTCTGACTTCATCACAATTATAGCACTTGATCTTTGACTTGTAATTTTCCCATACCTTGACTCCTTGCCATAATTCTTTCTTTAATTCCTCTTATCAAAATAAAGTTGGAGGAAGTAGAGCCTTTTTTTCAAAAACATTTTTTTTGAAGTCTATATAGCCCATATTTCTAAACTTTTTAAGTAAAAGAGCATCAATTTGTAGGATATCTTCATCATTACCATGATCAATTTTGTAATAACCATGATTTTTGTAATTATATATATATATACATTTTTCGCATTTTTAATTATTTGGTTATATAAGAAAAATAATAATTTATTATATAGATTTGTTATTACATCTAAAGACGCATATTTTTATATTAAAAATAAATATTTCTAGTTATCTAAAATATTTAAGTAAGGTTAAAAAAATTGTTTTAATTTATATGTGCATAATTTTAATTTAATATATATTTATTTTATCACTAGAATTTAATAATAGATGTAGTTATGTTGTGTATATTTATTAGTACGTGTTATGTGTATTTGAAAAACTCAGACAACCAACTTGTGTATAAATAGGCTATTAGCATATCATTTTATGTCTATATAACATCTTCTCTTTTCAGGTATGTTGTATTTCCTATATTTTATTTATGTATTTTACATGTTTATTGCATACTTCTATATATATATATATAATTAAATTACATTTTTGTGAACTTATGTATCACTATTCTAATTCACTTGTTATTAGTTTTTTTTATTATTTAGTTCCATAGGTTATTTGTATAACATTATAGTTTACTTAATTTAATCATTTACTTTGATGTTGATTATTAAATGTTTTAGTTAATAATAACCATTTTTTTTGTAAATATTTAATGCATGAATTTATGTTTATAATTATGTGTTTTGTGCATGCATAATAATTCATATGTTATATGTTAAATATATGTTTGATTTAGATATGCATTTAGATTAGTGCACCAATTAAATATATGCTCATTTATTAAATTGATTATACTTATTTTGTATAATGATATTTTCACAGGTAAGGTATGAAAATTTTATACACCAATATTTATATTTTGTCCACTTTCATAATCATAAGCATATGTTACCTATTTTATTTATCTTTGTTACTTTATTTTAAGGATTATATAGATAGTAAATATTAAATGTACATCTATTTTATTCTGAATTTAAATAGTTTACATATAATTGATTTATTATTATTATATATAATGTATTTAAGTGTTGAGTTTTTTTTATTTGTCGGTACACTATTTTGAACTATTATATGAGAATGGTTGTATTTATATGTCAATATGAATTTATTTTGTTACTTGTAATGACATTTAATTATTATTATGGGTTAAGCTTTATAAAGTTAAAGTGTGGTTAGCTTAGTGGGATGTACATGTTAACATTCTGATTATTATATTAAGTGTATGTGTGTATGTCTAGGTTCATTTTGGCAACATAATTTGGCAGATAGTGTTATTAACGTAAGTTAACTCTTCACACTTTATTTAATTTAAAATCTTTTAAATATTTTTGCACTTCTTTTGTTTTAAAATTTATGGATCAAGTACCCTATTTTACAAATAAGAATTCGCGGTGAGCTCTAACTTATCAACCAGTTAGTAATTGCGTATAGTTCCGGAACTAGCGTTTTTGATACCTTACTAGGGAGTGCTACTTATGATGGATTCGGGAGAGCACACTCTCTCATTAAGGGGGCCCATTATTCACAGAAATTATGAACTTTTGATAGTGTGTCACCAGGTATTTGTGGCCTTAGCGAGGTGTGGAATTTTATATCTTATGTCATATGGATTTTGGAAAAATGATTTTTATTTTATAAAATTATGATACTTGATCCACTAGTGTAGAACTGTTTTCTTGCTGGGCTCTTGGCTCATTACTCACAAATTTTCAGGTGCCTTAGCTTTTGCAACATCTTAAAGGTGGATGCTTTCGAACAATATTTTAGTGATTATGTTTGTATTGGAGCTGCGTCTCCCAAGATTTGCTTTATTTTCAGCTTACATGATTTTATTTCTGTCTGCGATTTTAGAAATTTATGAAAAACTAGAAACTTATTCTTATTATGGATTTAATTTGGAGTTTTAGCTGAATATTTAAGTATAACTATTTTGTGAAAAGTTGGGGTATTACAGTTGGTATTCAGAGCCTAGGTTAGCTTCTGTAGACTGCCCTTTTAGGCTTAACCAGTTATGAGTTTAGTTATTTCTGTTTCCAAAAAAAAACTACTTTTATTTTTTTTTGGTTAAATATTTTCTGACTTTCTCGATGCAGAAATATTTTTGGTATCATTAAATGTTTTTGGTATGTTTAAATTTGGGGACCTAATTTTTTTAAGGAGGGTAGAATGTAATAACCATGATTTTTGTAATTATATATATATATATATATACATTTTTTGCATTTTTAATTATTTGGTTATATAAGGAAAATAATATTTTATTATATAGATTTGTTATTAAATCTAAAGACGCGTATTTTTATATTAAAAATAAAATTTCTAGTTATCTAAAATATTTAAGTAAGGTTAAAAAAATTGTTTTAATTTATATGTGCATAATTTTAATTTAATATATATTTATTTTATCACTAGAATTTAATAATAGGTGTAGTTATGTATTTGAAAAACTCAGTCAAACACTAAATCTTAACAAAGAGATAATGACGTTTAAATTTGTGATCACGGATCCACTAACCCATTGAATCCGAGTATTGGTTTAACCAACTTGTGTATAAATAGGCTATTAGAATATCATTTTATCTCTCTATAACATCTTCTCTTTTAGGTACGTTCTATTTCCTATATTTTTACTTATGTATTTTACATGTTTATTGCATACTTCTATATATATATATATAATTAAATTACATTTTTGTGAACTTATGTATGACTATTCTAATTCACTTGTTATTAGTTTATTTTATTATTTAGTTCCATGGTTATGTGTATAACACTATAGTTTACTTAATTTAATCATTTAGTTTGATGTTGATTATTAAATATTTTAGTTAATAATCACCATTTTTTTGTAAATATTTAATGCATGAATTTATGTTTATAATTACGTGTTTTGTGCATGCATAATAATTCATATGTTATATGTTAAATATATGTTTGATTTAGATATGCATTTAGATTCGTGCACCAATTAAATACATGCTCATTTATTAAATTGATTATACTTATTTTGTATAATGATATTTTCACACATAAGGTTATGAAAATTTATACACCAATATTTATATTTTGGCCACTTGTATAATCATAAGCATATGTTACCAATTTTATTTATCTTTGTTATTTTATTTTAAGGATTATATAGATAGTAAATATTAAATGTACATCTATTTTATTCTTAATTTATATAGTTTACATATACTTGATTTATTATTATTATATATAATGTATTTAAGTGTTGAGTTTTTTTTATTTGTGGGTACACTATTTTGAACTATTATATGAGAATGGTCGTATTTATATGTCAATATGAATTTATTTTGTTACTTGTACTGACATTTAATTGTTATTATGGGTTAAGGTGTATAAAGTTAAAGTGTGGTTAGGCATGTTAACATCATGATTATTATATTAAGTGTATTTGTGTATGTCTACGTTCATTTTGTCAAAATAATTTGGGATATATTGCTATTAAGGTAAGTTAACTCTTCACACTTTATTTATTTTAAAATCTTTTAAATATTTTTGCACTTCTTTTATTTTAAAATTTATGGATCAAGTACCCTGTTTTACAAATAAGAATTCCCAGTGAGCTCTGACTTATGAACCAGTTAGTAATTACATATAGTTCCTGAACTAGCCTTTTATACCTTAGTAGGCAGTGGTACTTATGATGCCTCTTTTGATACTGTGTCACAGGTATTTGTGGCGTTAGGCAGCTGTGGAATTTTATATCTTATGTCACATGTATTTTCGAAAATTATTTTTGTTTTATAAAAATATGATACTTGATCCACTAGTGTAGAACTATTTTCTTGCTGGCTCTTGCCTCATTAATCACAAATTTTCAGGTGCTCAGCTTTTGCGACATCTTAAAGGTGGATGCTTTGGAAAAATATTTTAGTGATTATTTTTGTATTGGAGCTGCGTCCCCCAAGATTTGCTTTATTTTCAGCTTACATGATTTATTTCTGTGTGGGATTTTAGAAATTTATGAAAAACTAGAAACTTATTCTTATTATGGATTTAATTTGGAGTTTTAGCTGAATATTTAAGTATAACTATTTTCTGAAAAGTTGGGGTATTACAGTTGGTATTCAGAGCCTAGGTTAGCTTCCTGTAGACTGCCCTTTTAGGTTTAACCTGTGAGTTATGAGTTTGGTTATTTGTGTTTCAAAAAAAAACTACTTTTATTTTTTTTTGGTTAAATATTTTCTGACTTTCTCGATGCAGAAATATTTTTGGTATCATTAAATGTTTTTGGTATGTTTAAATTTGGGGACCTAATTTTTTTAAGGAGGGTAGAATGTAATAACCATGATTTTTGTAATTATATATATATACATTTTTCGCATTTTTAATTATTTGGTTATATAAGAAAAATAATATTTTATTATATAGATTTGTTATTAAATCTAAAGACGCGTATTTTTATATTAAAAATAAACATTTCTAGTTATCTAAAATATTTAAGTAAGGTTAAAAAAATTGTTTTAATTTATATGTGCATAATTTTAATTTAATATATATTTATTTTACCACTAGAATTTAATAATAGGTGTAGTTATGTTGTGTATATTTATTAGTACGTGTTATGTGTATTTGAAAAACTCAGTCAAACACTAAATCTTAACAAATAGATAATGTTTGTTTAAATTTGTGATCACGTACCCACAAACCCATTGAATGGGAGTATTGGTTCAACCAACTTGTATATAAATAGGCTATTAGCATATCATTTTGTCTCTATATAACATCTTCTCTTTTGAGTACGTTCTATTTCCTATATTTTTACTTATGTATTTTACATGTTTATTACATACTTCTATATATATATATAATTAAATTACATTTTTGTGAACTTATGTATGACTATTCTAATTCACTTGTTATTAGTTTATTTTATTATTTAGTTCCATGGTTATGTGTATAACACTATAGTTTACTTAATTTAATCATGTTGATTATTAAATGTTTTAGTTAATAATCACCATTTTTTTTGTAAATATTTAATGCATGAATTTATGTTTATAATTACGTGTTTTGTGCTTGCATAATAATTCATATGTTATATGTTAAATATATTTTTGATTTAGATATGCATTTAGATTCGTGCACCAATTAAATATATGTTCATTTATTAAATTGATTATACTTATTTTGTATAATGATATTTTCACACGTAAGGTTATGAAAATTTTATACACCAATATTTATATTTTGTCCACTTGCATAATCATAAGCATATGTTACCTATTTTATTTATCTTTGTTATTTTATTTTAAGGATTATATAGATAGTAAATATTAAATGTACATCTATTTTATTCTTAATTTAAATAGTTTACATATACTTGATTTATTATTATTATATATAATGTATTTAAGTGTTGAGTTTTTTTTATTTGTGGGTACACTATTTTTAACTATTATATGAGAATTGTCGTATTTATATGTCAATATGAATTTATTTTGTTACTTGTAGTGACATTTAATTGTTATTATGGGTAGTGTGGTTAGCTTAGTGGCATGTACATGTTAACATTCTGATTATTATATAAGGCTAAGTTAACTCTTTACACTTTATTTATTTTAAAATCTTTTAAATATTTTTGTACTGCTTTTGTTTTAAAATTTATGGATCAAGTACCCTGTTTTACAAATAAGAATTCCCAGTGAGCTCTGACTTATGAACATTGCACACATTTTTGACAGAAATTATGAACTTTTGATAAGTGTGTCACCAGGTATTTGTGGCCAATTTTATATCTTATGTCACATGGATTTTGGAAAATTATTTTTGTTTTATAAAATTATGATACTTGATCCACTAGTCTAGAAATGTTTTATTGCTGGGCTCTTGGCTCATTACTCACAAATTTTCAGGTGCTTAGCTTTTGCGACATCTTAAAGGTGGATGCTTTCTAACAATATTTTAGTGATTATGTTTATATTGGAGCTGCTTCTCCCAAGATTTGCTTTATTTTTCAGCTTAGATGATTTTATTTCTGTCTGGGATTTTAGAAATTTATGAAAAACTAGAAACTTATTCTTATTATGGATTTAATTTGGAGTTTTAGGTGAATATTTAAGTATAACTATTTTCTGAAAAGTTGGGGTTTTACAAATTTTACTTCCTGAATAATTTTGAAAGCCATCATGAGTATTTGAGACTCAGTGTCAGCCTATAAAGTGTCAGCCTATAAAATCATGGCCTTTCATTTTGAAATGGCTATTTCTTGCAAATTTCTCTCTTGTTTTTCCTCTACCGTGAGAGAAACATGTCTTGTCGCATTTCATCTTACTTTTCTACTCCATCTCCTGGTCATTAGTTTTCAGAATTCCATATATCTTAACTAGGGATGTGTCTTCAAGATCATAGTTATCCCTTATTGATATATCTTTCAAGTCACACTTTTGAGGAAGTGCAAGAAGAACCTTCAAGTTTGAATCTGCTGGATCATACTCTATGTCAACAAGTGACAAATCATTCAACAATTTCTGAAATCTATCATGGATTTCAAACAAAGACTCATCAACTTTTGAGTCAAAGTGCTCATACTGGTGATTGATTATTGTCCTTCGAATCTTCTTGATAGCGGTTCTGCCTTACACTTAACCACCAAAGTGGCTCAAATTTCCTTGGTTGTTTTGCATCCAATAAACCTAGGGGACATCACACTGTCTAGATTGTTATGCAAAAATGTCCAACTTTTCCATTTTTTTCTTGACCACAAATAGCAACAACCAGTTTCATGGGCTAATGAGGTCCATCATAAATCCCTTCTAGTATTCAAGATGTGTTACCTGCAGACATATAGTCATCTCGACTTTACAGAAATGATATTCATTAATTTTCAAGATTGGAAATTTGAGGGTTTCATATCTGTTCATATTGTTTTTGATTTGGTTTATGGCTAATGGTGACGGCACATTTTGTTGAGTTTCATTATCTGCTTGTGGATCTTAAAGTGATTTTATATAAACACCAAGCTTTGATATCAATTTTTAGGCCTTTAATTACCTATAGAGGGGGTCAATATAATTATAACAATCAAATCCAATTATGTACTCAATAATGAAGAATAGTTTTTATATTATTGAATAAAAACTTATTACAAAATTCTCTAGCTCAAGATGAGCAAATATCTTGAGAGCTTGTAGGTTATGTGTATGATAAAATAAATGCACCACTTTTAACCTACTAGTGTTAACCTAATTTCTGCTTATATACTGCACACTTAGACAATCAATATAAAGATAAAATCAATAAGGAATCCTAATACATATGCTATAATATTAAAAAAATACTAATATGAACAATGTTGATGAGAAGTATTCATCAATAAATACTGATGAGGTCATTTTTGTTAAACTCTCATATGAAATACTAATGGAAAAAATGTGATAGTTATATACTAATATCATCAACTTTTGACACCAATTTTTTTGAAGGTTTATAAGCCATTTTTTAATTTTCAGGAAATCAGAATTCAATTCCCACCGACATGGGTAGGTTCCGCCTTTGGACAAAAATTGAGGTATGTTCTGGGATTTGACAAACTTTGAATTTAAATTTTGATCTCCTTTTTTAATAGTTTTTCTTGGAATTTGGTGATCTTATAAGTTTTCTATATTTTCTTAAAATATTTGCAAGGAAAGAAATGTTTATTCAAATAACTAATTTTGATTAAAATTACTCAAAGAACTATAAAAAATGGGGAGTACAAAATATAAGTAATGTAAATGATAATAGTCATTTCATACCAAAGTCAATATAAATGATGAATTACTTAAAATCTTAGGCCAAACTTAGTAGGATATACTTCATCCCATAATACATGTTTTTTGAACTTTGTTCATGTAAAATTAATAATTTTACATATCTTTTTAAAATAATTATTTTTTTGAATTAAAGTTTAATATTAATAATTTTATTCAAAAAAGGAAATTCTAGAAATAATTTTTGTACGTATCTTTTTTATTCATCTTAAAAAAATAACTGAATTATATTTTGGTACATATTTGACAAAATAATGTTCTTTTTGCATTTCATACCCACCTTGTGAAAAGACCCAAAATTTGTTGGAAAACTTGTCTATTGAAAATTTTGAGTTACAAAACAAGTTTATAAATATAAGCATTGTTTTAAATAATAAATTTCATTAGAATTAAAAATATTAAAATCTTCATTATAATTATGTTAAAGTACATATGGTCAAGTCAAACAACTTTTATACTTAGACACTATCAGTGCATTTCTCATTCAATTTCTTCCCAATTTATATTTTTTCCAATCAACCACTGAATGAATATGGTATATGTAGTGTTACCCACAATATATTGTCATTTTACATGTTTAAATCAAATTGACTAAGAATAAAATAAAAATCTACAATCATATTATGGTTCATTTTAATTCCTATGTTTAAATAAACATAACAATTAGTAAATATTTTTAAAAATTGTATTGTCAAAAATTTGGCATGCTATCTTATACCTCTAGAAATTTAATTTGATTAAATATTGTCATGGTAATATTAATTTTTACATGACCAATAATATCTGACAGGTTTTTAAGACTTGAATGTATGATAGTAGTACTTCTATTATTCTTAGTTAGGGTTGTAGTAGTACAAATATTATTCTTAGTTGAGGTGAGTAGGGAATTAATATATAATTTCACTAAATAAAATTTAAAATTTTCGAGAAAATATAATTTTTAGTTAAGTTTTTTATACAATGGTTACCACTTAATTTATAGAATCTCATTTTATTTACAATAAAAAATAAATTAGAGTAATGCTTGTTTACTTATGGTTGTAAATCAACACCCAATTAGTTTGTATAATACATGGAGCAGACTTCGTTAAATTATATTTTTATAAAAAGAAAAAATTTGAATTTGTAATAAGAAATTGATAGTAAGATAAAAAACAATTTAAACTAAATTAGGCCCATTGAAACCCATGATATACAATTGGGCCTGCAAAATATAGGGTATTAAAAAGGTAGGTAAAACCCTAATATCATATTAAAAAGGTAGGTAAAACCTTAATATCAGCACAAGCCGTCTCCTTACAAACAAAATGAATTTGTACATGGCTATGAAATAGGCCATGAAATAGTGTTTTGGAGTTATTTGTTTTTTCTATGAAAAAAGTGTTTTGGTACTCTAAGGTTAAACACATCTCCAAATGAATTGGTGGAGGACTAACCAAATGAATTCGTGGAGGACTAAGTGGATAAGGTTTACGAGTTATCATGAATTGATGTTGTTTAACAAAGTTAAGGTAATAATTTATATTTCCCCGTTTCTTCATTTTCTTTTCATATGTGTTATTTGCATAAACTTTTGGTAGAAATCAAACACTAAAATAAGTATCCCATTTTCCTTGTATATATGTATGTAGATTTAAATGGAATGTCACTTGTATTTGTTTTTACATAACCTCTATGTCAAGAATTATCCTTTCAAGATTATATGTCACGGTTAGAAAAAAAGTCAGTTACATTTGTATTAATTTTTTTTGTTCCTCATAAATAATCATATACATGATATATGAAAAAAAGAAAATTTATAGAAAAGAAGCCCACATATTATTTATATTTTATGTTCATATTTGTTGAATTATACTATTAAATTTATTTTATGTTTATGTATGACCTTACTTTAGAGATATTTTCACACGAATTATATTTTTCTTACTACTTTCAACAATTTCCGAAAACAATGAAGAAAATGCTCCAAGTACCTTCCCTTTCTCTTCATCAATATACGGTGTAAGGTTTCTTTGTTATTCTTTAACTTTTACCATGCCAATATATATTATTAATATAAATGCAGATAGTACAAGTGGATCTATGTGGGGTATTTTTTTTCCTAATGTATATATGACAAACAACTCTAAATTACTCTTTGTTGACCTAATAAAACACGAAGTTTACTTATATTCGGAGTTTCCCATCTCACGAAGCCCCATCACTTTTTAACTTCATTTCACAACACACATGGTTGAAAATGAGATTTCTTACTTGATAGAGATGTAGGCTTTGTTTGGGAAATTTTTTAGTGTTGGAAGAACTTATATTTTCAATACATGAATAGGTAGGGTCACCATTTCTAGCCTCACTAGAACCCGTTGCTTAGTAACTTCTATAGATCCGTAACTATTTGAAAAGTATAGAGTTATGGTTTTTCTTTAATCCAGTAGTAATATTATTGGCGGTGTCACTGGTGATGGTAATTTTACTAGTCCAATTGGTGGCACTAGTAGTCGTAATCTTAGGAGTGGAATTAGTGGTGGGATTGTTGGTGGGGAAGTTCGTGCTAACTTAAAAAGTATCATTGGTGGTAACTTTAATAATGGCATAAGTGGTAGTAGCATTAGTGGTATAATGGGTAGTTTTAAAAGTGGGATTGGTGGCAGCATGACTAGCATCTTTACTGGTTACACTGGTGGTACCAGAAACGATAATGTTAGTAGTGGATTTGCTGGCATTGATGGTGCCATTGGTCCGGGTGCTCTTATTAGTGCAATTGGTGGTATTGAAAGCGGTAATCTTTGCAGGAGAATTGGTGGTGGTATTATTGGTGTTGGTGTTGAAGTTTGTGCTAGCTTAAGCAGTTCCATTTATGGCCAGTTTAATTATGGTATTACAGGTGGTAGCTTTGATGTTATATTGGTTAGTCTTATTAGTGGCATTGGTGGTGGCATTGGTGGTAGCTTAGTGGTCGTATTGGTAGCTTAGTGGTGGTATTATTGGTGTTGGTGTTGAAGTTCGTGCTAACTTAAGCAGTTCCATTTATGGCCAGTTTAATTATGGTATTACAGGTGGTAGCATTGATGTTATATTGGTTAGTCTTAGTTGTGGCAATTTATGGTAGCATTGTTGGTAGCTTTAGTGGTAGTACTGGTTGTATATTAGGTACTATTAGTAGTTAATTTAGCTTCAGAGATGGTGGTTGTGACGCCCTCAAAACCCGAGTCAGAAGTTATTACGTCATACTAAATCCCAACTAGTTTAACTTACAACTGAAAATGAAATCATTCTTACAAACTTGCATAACTTAAACTAGCTCGTTCCAACTCAACCCGAAATCCTAGATCGCATGCTAGACTGGGGATCCTCGTTACCAATAATTTCCATTTTAACTGTAGAATGATTTAAACAGATTCACAAGGGTGAGCTAACTAGCTCAGCAAGTTATAATAACAATAACTGGGTGTTAACAATGATCAATTGAAATGATTCATAGGAATCAAGTTCCTTGTTAAGCAATTATTAGAATTGGATATTCATTTTTAAGTTTAAAACCAAGGTTAGGGTGCTGATCAGTGACACACTAACTCGATTAAGGCACACAACTCTGTTCTCTATACTGGATCCAAGGCACACATTGGCCTAATATGACAACCAATCAGGTCTGACCACGAATCTATTCCATATTTAGAAACCTATCCAATTCTATAACAATTCAACATGATAAATATTTATTTCAGAGCATAAAGTAATACATAAATATCACCAGAGTATATCAGGGTATGTATGAGGAATAACTTCCAGCCTATAGGAGAATCAGGTATTAGATGAATAATGGTTATACAAGGTTTAGTTCACTATACCATAGAATTGCTTTCGCAACTAGATTTTTAAAACTATCCAAAAAACATTGTTGTTGAAAGGTGATTTCATGTCTATTGCAAGGGATTTTAAGAACATTGCAGCTGAATCAACATAATTTCGAGGTCGTTACAAATACATGTTATTGTAATACATTATATAATCGTTACAGTAGATCAGAGATTTGGGCCCAAAAGTTAGGCGGTCTTGTTCAAAACTTGTGAGTGGGCTTGCTGAAATTCTTTTCCCGACTGTCAATTAAATAATATAAAAAAACACAGACTGTCAAACAATCTCCACTGCGGCGAAAGATTAAACCTTGAACGAAATGTATTTTTTCCCCAAATCATCTTTCCTAAAGCTCTTTGAATTCACTAAATTTAATTTAGGAGAAGATTAAATTTGGTCGATTATTGTTAATTATTGTTTAATTTACCTCCTTGCTTTCGTGTTTCTATGTTATTTTGTGTTTGGGATCTTTTATGGATGTTACACTATTTGTTAATTAGATTTTATTTATTAAATCATGTTTATGTGTCAATCGTGTCTTATTATCAGTTCTGAGTTGTATTGGGATTTGTTTGGAATGATAGTGGTATAAAATTTTAAGGTATCACTTGTCGTTGTAAAAGTAGAATTTATATTTTGGACTTTTTGTTTGCTCCATGTTCTGATAGTTTGTTAATCTTTATAGAATGAAGTACTACAAAGAAGAAATTCAATACTTTCAGATGTTTTAATATATATTGACTCGTTAAATAAAACACTTGTGTCCAATCGCCTAGGTCATATAAAGGTGTTTGTATAATTGTTTATTAAGAATCAATTAAGCAAGTGTTATTATAATTCACATCTTATAATTTTTTTACTGGTTTCATTTTAGAAAAGATAAAAGAAAATTGCGAGAAGATGACCCGAGCTACGGGAATTGAGAATAAATGTGTTGAAAGAAGAGATACCACAAGTGTCGATAACAAGAATATTTCAAGGACGGAGAGGCGATATGTTATTAATACAAATAACGAAGAAAATGACATATATAGTATTGGTGGAGGACATTGCTTTGCAACTATGACCTTGCTACCTACTACAGGGAAATGTATCAAGTTAGAAAAAGTGGAAAGGTTGCCATCTTTTATAACATTGATTCCCTTGGATAGGTAAAACATTTTGTGCTCTTTTTTGACATCTCCTTATCATTTGGTGATAAGGAATTAAATTAAATTTTAATCTGAGATTCTCAGATTGTTATTTACATATCCCGGTACCTGACTTTCTCTTTGCAGGGTGGTTTCTCCACAAACTTGGATCAAATTGACTCATCAAAAAAGCATCTTCTGCTCAAGGTAAAATATCAGAGTCTGAAGGAACATCTCGATTTGGTCGCTTTGGCTTTGGCTCATAGTTATAAACAAAAATACCGAAACTATGACAAGACAAACAGGTATATTGTAATTATGGGACATGCATATCTGATATTCCTTGTTATGGCCTCCACATCTATATGTCTTCCATTATGATTTAGTTGAATAGTACACACACATATGTTTTTTCCTATGGCTTTACATGGTTTTGTTTCTGCTCGGGTAAGTTGTTTAAATTTATGTCAAATTTTACCGTTTTATTTGATATATGGTTATTTGATTAAGGTCGTGTCAAATTTTACCCTTTTTGCAAACTTTTTTTAATTATTATTTCACAATCACTAGATCATAGTACGTATTAGGGAGGAGGAAGTTAAGAATGTAGTCTTGTTCATGCATCAATACAAGTCACTAGATCCACATGGGTCGAACCCGGCATTTTTCAAACGTATTGAAATATTTTTAAAAGATATATTGTTCTATTTTGTCAGATTTTCTTTGATACACGACATGGGCCAAGGGAACTAAATCGTAGGCTTGTATGTCTTATTCCTAAGGTTAAACAACTGAAACATATGGAAGATCTTCGACCTATCTATTTTTATAATGTTCTGATGCGAATATTGTCGAAGGTGGTGGTGAATAAGTTCAAACTATGTTTAATCTAGACACTGTCTAACAAATAGAGCGCTTTTAATGAAGGGAGGCTATAAGCTCATAATACAATGATTGCATTTGAAGTCACAAGGGAAAAAAGGGTGTTGCTGGGTTAAGAATTGATATTTTAAGGCATAAGATAGGTTAGAATGGAGATTTATTGATATAACGATTAAACTTCTCTTTTACAACTTAAAAAACTTTGGTACACTTTATTTTCTCCTTTTTACCATGTACCAGATTCAAGTATCCGACACAAGAACTCAATTTGTTAATTATATGGATAAAAAGGATTTTAACATAGAATTGATTTGTTGAGAAATATGTTTAAGTAAAACTAAATTGAACACAATATGTCACTCTAATTAATAACCACTCTTTAATTTTGATCAAATTTCTCCATTACAAAGTACTACATTATAAAAAATTAGAGTCTCCATGTATTGAGACATACATGTATACAACATTCTATAATCCTCTATAATCCACCAGAATACCAGGAAAATTGTAATGTATCTATCATCTCTACTATTTTCTTATTTATTTTAAATTTAGATTAATTTTAATTTCCATATTGTTAACCATGTTTATTAGATTTAAGGTTTAAAAAATCAAATACCATTACTCAGCCATCATATCACACATTACCATTCTCTTATAGAGGAACTTAAATAAATTAGGGATATTTTGATAAAGTTTTTGGAGAAAACCTTGTCATATCAAGCATTTTCTTGGTGTTTGTGATATTGATGACAAATGGAAAGTTATTAATTTTTGATTATCTTGGAAAGTATTTTTATATATTTCTACGAGATGACATAGCGTTATTATATAATTTTATGTGCAAAAGTTCAGACGCGACAATATCTCATAGTGGCTATAATACATAAGTTGTATTAGACAAAATGTGATCATATATTCTTGATTCTAACAAACTAAAATAATTATTGATTTCATTTTATATATTGAAATATATCTGACCGTGCTAACCCTCCTAACACAGAGTCTTATATATTATTTTTATATATAAACAAGAAGTCATGGTTGCTTATGTAATGAGAGCCAAAAATGTGAAACAAATTGAACACGAGATTTTGTACTCGTTCCATTCAACTTTTATCTCGTCTCAGGCATCACTTGATCTAATATTTGAGGAAATACTTGATAACGTGATAGCAAAGCACACTCCCCTTGCAACAACAACAAGTTCAATGCTTTATTCTTATATGCAGCTTAAGCAAAACACTGGAAATATTTTTTATTTGATTATGTATTCTTTGTGAGATGCATAGAAAGTAGAAACATGTTGAAACCATTATTTGTAGATACAATGTATATATTACAAACCAGTTCAATTTATAGATGATTTAAGCATTACAAGTGCAATGATTTTAATTGTAGTCGATTTTTATTTCATCATCTAATTGCTTAAAGAATTTTAAGAATCGGATTATTCTGTGCTCATCTCTGTTTTACATTTTTGGATATTGTGTGGCTATATGTTCATATCACACGTTTGTTGTGGAGGCCTGGGGGCTGAAAAACTGCAGTGAGAAAGATGAACAGTTTAGTCATATTAGTCATATTGTTACTGGTTATGGTACGTGCTTACATTTATAGTTGAGAAGTTATTAGAAGGGCATAGAATGATACAACTGGATCTTATGGCTTGGACTTAATAAAGTAGCATGAAAGGATTAAGGATAGATCATGTGAGAAATCTAAATGAGGTATATTGTCATTTCTTATATTCAATGTTATAGATTTTGTTGCATTTACATATTGACGAGAGACAAGATTAATAGTAAAATATGTTAGTTCCTCAATTCTCTTTGAGAAGCTTTAACAAAACTATGTCAAATTCATAATATGAGCCATAACCTTGTATCCTACTTCCTTTTGCTAAAACCACACAATCACTCATAAACTGGAGAAGTTATAAATATTTTCTCTCTATTTACCTCTTACTAACCATTTCGAAAAACAATGAAATATTTATAAATATTCTACTATGAACTTAGGGGTGTTTTTTGTAGTTGCAAGTGATAGGTTGTCTTACTGGTATGGAGATGATTCTTAAGGATGTTGGTTACTTGGTACAACTTGGAAGTGGGGTTACTGCTCCTTCTGCATACTTGGAGAACAACATGACAATGATTCCATCCTCTCAATTCCCCAATAGTGATGGCACCAACTATTATTTCTAAATCATTTTATGCTAAATACCATGTAAAAAACATGCTTCATCTGCCGTGGTGTATCGTAGACTTACTATATCTTAAACACTGCTTCTTGCATTGATTTGCATCTTTTTTTGTTGACTTATTTTTATATAAATTTTATCAAATTTAAATGAGTATTTAAAGTGTTGTTAGGACTTGTTTTTAGTGGAACAAGTCTTGAATTTTGGTCTGAGTAATTCTATTGAAAATATGAATTGTTAGTTCCTTGATGGATTATCTAGGTTCAAGAATATAAATCCAATTCCAAGTTATTTTGCTTGCTTAAATAGTAATAATAACTCTTGACTTACAAAGTGAGAAATATTATAGGTTGTATTAGCAAACAAAAATAAAATTTTGGTAGAATAGAAAGCCTATAAGCCACAGTGGGAACATAATAATTATAATTTAATTGACTAATTTCAACTAAAAAAGATAAATGTTCATTTCAACTTAAAAGAAAAATATTTAATAATTTGAATAAAGATATATTAAATAGTGTTAAGGGTGGCTTAATAAATTTACATATTTAGAATTTGGATCAAATCGATTTTTCTAAAAAACTAATGAATTTGGATTTTATACAAAATTTTGAGGCCCAAGAATGGCGCAAATTACAACCCATCCGAATTAGATATATGTAAAAAACTTAATTTTATTACTTTTCATTTCTTCGAAAAATAATGTACATTTGTTAAATTTTCTTTAATATATTAAAGATGTGTAGAATTTTTTCCGATTTAGAATTTTATCCCAAATATTTTAGTGTAAAAAATTGGATGAAAAATAAAACTATCAAAAAAATTATTTCGATATTTTCAAAATTCCAAATTTGAGTAAATCCAAGTTTTTTCTCTTTAGGAGAGAAGCAAAGTTTTATAATAAAATATATGTTCAGGAAGCTTCGGGCCTTTTTAAATATGGCTTTCTTAAGATCGGTTTTTCAAATTTTTTATGGTTTATTAGTTCAGGTAGTAGGGAATTTATATATAATTTCACTAAATAAAATTTAAAAATTTTTGAGAAAATATTATTTCTAGTTAAGTTTTTTCTACAATTCTTACCACTTAATTTATAGAATCTCCTTTTATTTACAATACAAAATAAATTAAAGGAATGCTTGTTTACTTATGTTTGTAAATCAACACCCAATTAGTTTGTATAATACATGGAGCAGACTTTGTTAAATTATATTTTTACAAAAAGAAAAAATTTGAATTTGTAATACGAAATTGATACTAAGATAAAAAAATAATTTAAAATAAATTGGGCCCATTGAAACCCATGATATACAATTGGGCCTGCAAAATATAAGATTAAAAAGGTAGGTAAAACCCAATATGAGCACAAGCCCGCCGCCTTACAAACAAAATGAATTTGTACATGGCTATGAAATAGTGTTTTGGAGTTATTTGTATTTTCTATGAAAGACTGTTTTGGTTCTCTAAAGTTAAACACATTTCCAAATGAATTGGTGGAGGACTAATCAAATGAATTCGTGGAGGACTAAGTGGATAAGGTTTACAGGTTATCATGAATTGATGTTTTTTAACAAAGTTAAGGTAATAATTTATATTTCCCTGATTCTTCATTTTCTTTTCATATGTGTTATTTGCACAAACTTTTGGTAGAAATTAAACACTAAAATAAGTATCCCATTTTCCTTGTATATATGTATGTAGATTTACATGGAATGTCACTTGTATTTATTTTTACATGACCTTTATGTCAAGAATTATCCTTTCAAGATTATATGTCAAGGTTAGAAAAAACACAATTACATTTGTAGTCATTTTTTTTGTTCCTCATAAATAATCAAATACATGATATATGAAAAAAATGAAAATTTATAAAAAAGAAGCCCACACATTATTTTTATTTTATGTTCATATTTGTTGAATTATACTACTAAATTTATTTTATGTTTATGTATGACCTTACTTTAGAGACATTTTCACAGGAATTATATTTTTCTTGCTACTTGCAACAAGTTCCAAAAACAATGAAGAAAATGCTCCAAGTGCCTTCCCTTTCTCTTCATCAATGTACGGTGTCAGGTTTCTTTATTATTCTTTAACTTTTACCATGCCAATATATATTATTAATATAAATGTAGATAGTACAAGTGGATCTATGTGGGGTGTATTTTTTTCTAATGTATATAAGACAAACAACTCTAAATTACTCTTTGTTGACCTAATTAAACACGAAGTTTACTTATATTAGGAGTTTCCCATCTCACGAAGCCCCATCACTTTTTAAGTTCATTTCACAACACACATGGTTGAAAATGAGATTTCTTACTTGATAGTGATGTAGCCTTTGTTTGGGAAATTTTTTAGTGTTGGAAGAACTTATATTTTCAATACATGAATTGGTAGGGTCACCATTTTGAGCCTCACTAGAACATGTTGCTTAGTAACTTCTATAGATCCGTAACTATTTGAAAAGTATAGAGTTGTGGTTTTTCTTGATTCCAGTAGTAATATTGTTGGCGGTGTCACTGGTGATGGTAATTTTACTAGTCCAATTGGTGGCACTAGTAGTCGTAATCTTAGGAGTGGAATTGGTGGTGGGATTGTTGGTGGTGAAGTTCGTGTTAACTTAAGGAGTATCATTGATGGTAATTTTAATAATGGCATAAGTGATAGTAGCATTGGTGGTATATTGGGTAGTTTTAATAGTGGGATTGGTGGCAGCATGACTAGCATCTTTAGTGGATACATTGGTGGTACCAGAAACGATAATATTAGTAGTGGATTTGCTGGCATTGATGGTGCCATTGGTCCTGGTGCTCTTATTAGTGCAATTGGTAGCATTGAAAGGGGTAATCTTTGCTGGAGAATTGGTAGTGGTATTATTGGTGTTGATTTTGAACTTCGTGCTACCTTAAGCAGTTCCATTTATGGCCAGTTTAATTATGGTATTACAGGTGGTTGCATTGATGTAATATTGGTTAGTCTTAGTAATGGCATTGGTGGTAGCTTAGTGGTCCTATTGGTAGCTTAGTGGTTGTATTATTAGTGTTAGTGTTAAAGTTCGTGCTAGCTTAAGCAGTTCCATTTATGGCGAGTTTAATTATGGTATTACAGGTGGTAGCATTGATGTTATATTGGTTAGTCTAAGTAGTGGCAATTTATGGTAGCATTTCTAGTAGCTTTAGGGGTAGCACTGGTTGTATATTAGGTAATATTATGAGTTGATTTAGCTTCGGAGATGGTGGTTGTGACGCCCTCCAAACCCAGGTAAGAAGTTTGGGGTTCACAACACATATATTATATAAACCTGTATATGAAATATTATATGCAATTACCGTTATTTACGCAAGCACAGTCACAACAGGTTAAAGTATGAAAACCAGCCACAACCTTGACTTTTATTACGTCATACCAAATCCCAACTAGTTTAACTTACAACTGAAAATGAAATCATTCTTAGAAACTTGCATAACTCAAACTAGCTCGATCCAACTCAACCTGGAATCTTAGATCGTATACTGGACTGGGGGGTCCTCATTACCAATAATTTCCATTTTAACTATAGAATAACGTAAATAGATTCACAAGGGTGAGCTAACTAGCTCAGCAAGTTATAATATATAACAATAACTGAGTGTAAATAATGATCAATTGAAATGATTCATAGGAATCAAGTTCCTTGTTAAGCAATTATTAAAATTGGATATTCATTTTTAAGTTTAAAACCAAGGTTAGGCTGCTGATCAGTGACACACTAACCTGATTAAGGCACACAGCTCTGTTCTCTATACTGGATCCAAGGCACACATTGGCCTAATATGACCACCAATCTGGTCCGACCACGAATATATTCCATATTTAGAACGCTATCTAATTCTATAACAATTCAACATGATAAATATTGTAATTCAATAAAATAGAATCATAATTAACGTTGATAAAACATTTATTTCAGAGCATAAAGCAATTCATAAATATCACCAGAGTATATCAGGGTATGTATGAGGAATAGCTTCCAGCCTGTAGGAGAATCAGGTATTAAAGAATAATGGTTATACAAGGTTTAGTTCACTATACCATAGAATTGCTTTCGCAACCAGATTTCTAAAAACTATCTAAAAAATGTTGTGGTTGAAAGGTGATTTCATGTCTATTGCAAGGGATTTTAAAAACATTGCAACTGAATCAACAAAATTTCGAGGTAGTTACAAATATATGTTATTGCAATACATTATATAATCGTTACAGTAGATCAGAGATTTGGGCCCAAAAGTTAGGCGGTCTTGTTCAAAACTTGTGAGCGGGCTTGCTGAAATTGTTTTCCCGGCTGTCAATTAAATAATATAAAAAAACACGGACTGTCAAACAATCTCCACTGCGGCGAAAGATTAAATCTTTGCTGAAATATTTCTCTCAAACACTGAATATTAAATCTTTGTAAAGACTAAAGCTCCAAGAAGATTAAATCTCGGAAAAGATTAAACCTTGAACGGAATGTATTTTTTCCCCAAATCATCTTTCCTAAAGTTCTTTCAATTCACTAAATTTAATTTAGGAGAAGATTAAATTTGGTCGATTATTGTTAATTATTGTTTAATTTACCTCCTTGCTTTTCTCTTTCTATGTTATTTTGTGTTTGGGATCTTTATTAAATCATGTTTATGTGTCAATCGTGTCTTATTATCAGTTCTGAGTTGTATTGGGAATTGTTTGGAATGACAGTGGTATGAAATTTTAAGGTATCACTTGTGGTTGTAATAATAGAATTTGTATTTTGGACTTTTTGTTTGCTCGGTCTTCTGATAGTTTGTTAATCTTTATAGAATGAAGTACTACAAAGAAGAAATTCAATACTTTCAGATGTTTTATTATATATTGAATCGTTAAATAAAAAACTTGTGTCCAATCGCCTAGGTCATATAAAGGTGTTTGTATAATTGTTTATTAAGAATCAATTAAGCAAGTGTTATTATAATTCACATCTTATAATTTTTTTTACTCGTTTCATTTTAGAAAAAGATAAAAGAAAATTGTGAGAAGATGACCCGAGCTACGGGAAGTGAGAACAAATGTCATGAAAGAAGAGATACCACAAGTGTCGATAACAAGAATAGTTCAAGGACGGAGAGGCGATTGTTATTAATACAAATAACGAAGAAAATAACATCTATAGTATTGGTGGAGGACATTGATCTACAACTATGACCTTGCTACCTACTACAGGGAAATGTATCAAGTTAGCAAAAGTGGAAAGGTTGCCATCTTTTATAACATGGATTCCCTTGGATAGGTAAAACATTTTGTGCTTTTTTTTACAACTCCTTATCATTTGGTGATAAGGAATTAAATTAAATTACAATCTGAGATTCTCAGATTGTTATTTACAAAACCCGGTACCTGACTTTCTCTTTGCAGGGTGGTTTCTCCCCAAACTTGGATCAAATCGACTCATCAAAAAAACATCTTCTCCTCAAGGTAAAACATCAGAGTCTTGGAGGAACATCTCGATTTGGTCGCTTTTGCTTTTTCTAATAGTTATAAACAAAAATACTGAAACCATGACAAGACAAACAGGTATATTGTAATTATGGGAATGCATATATGATATTCCTTGTTATGGACTCCACATCTACATGTCTTCCACTATGATTTAGTTGGATAGTACACACACATATGTTTTTCCCTATGGCTTTACATTGTTTTGTTTTTGCTCAGGTAAGTTGTTTAAATTTATGTTAAATTTTACCGTTTTGTTTGATATATGGTTATTAGATTAAGGTCGTGTCAAATTTTACCCTTTTTGCAAACTTTTTTTAATTATTATTTCACAATCACTAGGTCATGTTACCTATTAGGGAGGAGGAAGTTAAGAATGTAGTCTTTTTCATGCATCAATACAAGTCACTAGATCCACATGGGTCGAACCCAGCATTTTTCAAACGTATTAAAATATTTTTAAAAGATATGTTGTTCTATTTTGTCAGATTTTCTTTGATACACCACATGGGCCAAGGGAACTAAATCGTAGGCTTGTATGTCTTATTCCTAAGGTTAAACAACTGAAATATATGGAAGATCTTCGACCTATCTATTTTTATAATGTTGTGATGCGCATACTGTCGAAGGTGGTGGTGAATAAGTTCAAACTATGTTTAATCTAGACAGTGTCTAACAAACAGAGTGCTTTTAATGAAGGGAGGCTATTAGTTCATAATACAGTGATTGCATTTGAAGTCACAAGGGAAAAAAGGGCGTGGCTGGGTTAAGAATTGATATTTTATGGCATTAGATAGGTTGGAATGGAGATTTATTGATACAACGATTAAAGTTCTCCTTTTCACCATGTTCCAGATTCAAGTATCCGCCAGTAGCACTTAATTTGTTAATTATATGGATAAAAAGGATTTTAACATAGAATTGATTTGTTGAAAAATATGTGTAAGTAAAACAAAATTGAACACAATGTGTCTCTCTAATTAATAACCACTCTTTAATTTTGATCAAATTTCTTCATTGCAAAGTAATACATTATAAAAAATTAGAGCCTCCATGTATTGAGAAATACATGTATACAACACTCTATAATCCACCAGCATACCAGTAAAATTATAATGTTTCTATCATCTCTACTATTTTCTTATTTATTTTAAATTTAGATTAATTTTAATTTCCATATTGTTAACCATGTTTATTAGATTTAAGGTTTAAGAAATCAAATACCATTACTCAGCTATCATATCACACATTACCATTCTCTTATAGAGGAACTTAAATAAATCGGGGATATATTGATAAAGTTTTTGGAGAAAACCTTACCATTTAGCGATATCATTATATATCATTAAGCGTGAAGGTCTGCTCAAAGAATGAAGATCCATTGGTACATCAAGCATTTTCTTGGTGTTGGTGATATTGATGGCAAAGTTGTCTCAAAGAACGGAAAGTTATTAATTTTTGATTATCTTGGAAAGTGTTTTTATATATTTTTAAGATTTAACATAACGTTATTATATAATTTTATGTGCAAAAATTCATAAGCGACAATATCTGATAGTGGCTATAATACATAAGTTGTATTAGAGAAAATGTGATCATATATTCTTGATTCCAACAAACTACAATAATTATTGAATTCACTTTATATGTTGAAATATATCTGACCCTCCTAACCCTTCTAACACAGAGTCTTATATATTATTTTTATATATAAAGAATAAGTCATGAGTTGCTTATGTAATGAGAGCCAAAAAGGTGAAACAAATTGAACATGAGATTTTGTACTCGTTCCATTAAACTTTTATGTGGTCTCAGGCATCACTTGATCTAATATTCGAGGAAAGACTTGAGAACGTAATAGCAAGGCACACTCCCCTTGCAACAACAACAAGTTAAATGCTTTATTCTTATATGCAGCTTAAGCAAAACACTGAAAATATTTTTTGTTTCATTATGTATTCTTTGTGAGATGCATAGAAAGTAGAAACATGTTGAAACCATTATTTGTAGATACAATGCAAATATTACAAACCAAGTCATTTTATAGATGATTTAAGAATTACAAGTGCAATGATTTTAATTTTAGTCAATTTTTATTTCATCATCTAATTGCTGACATAATTTTAAGAATCGTATTATTCTGTGCTCATCTTTGTTTTACATTTTTGTATATTGTGTGACTATATGTTCATATCACAGGTTTGTTGTGGAGGCGTGGGGGCTGAAAAATTGCACTGAGAAAGATGAACGGTTTAGTCATATTAGTCATATTATTAGTGCGGTTATGGTACCTGCGTACATTGATAGTTGAGAAGTTATTAGAAGGGCATAGAATGATACAACTGGATCTTATGGCTTCGACTTAATAAAGTAGCAAGAATGAATTCGAGGATAGATCATGTGAGAAATCTAAATGAGTTATATTATCATTTCTTATATTTAATGTTATAGATTTTGTTGCATCTACATATTGACCAGAGACAAGACTAATAGTAAAATATGGTAGTTCCTCAATTCTCTTTGAGAAACTTTAACAAAACTTTGTCAAATTCATAATATGAGCCATAACCTTGTATCCTAATTCCTTTTGCTAAGACCACACAATCAGTCATAAACGAGACAAGTTATAAATATTTTCTCTCTATTTACCTCTTACTAACCATTTCTAAAAACAATGAAATATTTATAAATATTCTACTATAAACATACGGGTGTTTTTTGTAGTTGCAAGTGATAGGGTGTCTTAGTGGTATGGAGATGATTCTTAAGGATGTTGGTTACTTGGTACAACTTGGAAGTGGGGTTGTTGCTGCTTCTGCAAACATGGAGAACAACATGCCAATAATTCCATCCTCTAGATACCCCATTAGTGATTGCAGCAACTATTACTATTTCTAAATCATTTTATGCTAAATAATATGTAAAAAACATGCTTCATGTGCGGTGGTCTACAGTAGACTTACTATATCTTAAACACTGCTTCTTGGATTGATTTGCATGTTTCTTTGTTGACTTATTTTTATGTAAATTTTATTAAATTTAAATGAGTATTTAAAGTGTTGTTAGGACTTGGTTTTAGTGGAACAAGTCTTGAATTTTGGTCTGACTAATTCTATTAAAAACATGAATTGTAAGTTTCTTTATGGATTATTTAGGTACAAGAAGAACCAACTAAATTTCAACACTTGTACAGTCACGTCATTTTATAACTATTTTGGTACAGATTTTGGATTAAGTAGCATTATTAAAAAAACTCATTTACAAGAGATTTTGGATTAAGTAGCATTATTAAAACTCTCAGCGGCCTCTCTTCTTTCATCCTCTCTATTAGGGTTTGTCTATTTTCAAGTAAATCGAGGGGCTTCCACTGGTTTTCTCCGGTGGAAAGCCCCAACCCCTTTATTTTCTGTTATTCTCGTTTATTTCCTTTCAATAAAATCCAATTTTTTGGGTGTTTGTGTGTCTCTCCTTTAGGAGTGTGTGTTTTGTCTCTCTTTTGGAGTGTTTGTTATGTTTTTATTTAGTCATGGTTGGGTTTATCTGGTGATAGATGTGTTGAGGACAAATTTATTGATATTTTTGGTGATCTGCAAAGCCTGCATTGGATTTGGGACGGTGGTGATTATTGCAAGAGCTCACCTTTCACAACTAAAGATTGGTCATCTTTCATGGGTTTATACTTTCGGCATGTCTATAGCTAGTATCCTGCATGTAGATAGCTGGGGTGCCTTCAGCATGTCTATAGCTCGTGTCCGGCATGTAGATAGCTGGGGTGCCGCTTCTTCAATCTCATTTTATGCCATTGGTGTTTCTGAACACTGGGCTAACCATAGTTTTTATGTAATATGGTCAATTGCAATGTTGCTATTTTCAGAGATGCTGCTGCAATTTGGATCTCTTGGGATGTCTTTGATTTCGTTTTTAATTTCAAGAATTTTTAAATTCTATGTGTTAAACGATCAGCAAACAAATCATCTAATTGTTTTTAGTATGTTATTTGTTTTATCACCTGGTTGTATCGACAGTTGGGGGTTTGTCCCGACTATACTATATTCAATTTAATGAGAGCTTTCTGCATTTGTCAAAAAAAAAATCTAGGTACAAGAAGATAAATGCAATTAGAAGTTATTTTGCTTGCTTAAATACCAATAATAACTCTTTACTTACAAAGTGAGAAATATTATAGGTTCTATTAGCAAACAAAAATAAAATTTTGGTAGAATACAAAGCCAATAAGCCACAGTGGGAACATAATAATTATAATTAAATTGACTAATTTATTTCAACTAAAAATGATAAATGTTCATTTCAACTTAAAAGATAAATATTTAATAATTTAAATAAAGATAATTAAATAGTGTTAAGGGTGGCTTAATTAATTTACATATTTAGAATTTGGATCAAATCAATTTTTTCTAAAAAATTAATGAATTTGAATTTTATACAAAATTTTGAGGCCCAAGAATGGCGCAAATTACAGCACGTCCGAATTAGATATATGTAAAAAACTTAATTTTATTACTTTTCATTTCTTCGAAAAATAATGTACATTTGTTAAATTTTCTTTAAATATATTAAAGATGTGTAGAATTTTTTCCGATTTAGAATTTTATCCTCAAATATTTTAGTGTAAAAAATTGGATGAAAAATAAAACTATCAAAAAAATTATTTCGATATTTTTAAAATTCCGAATTTGAGTAAATCCAAGTTTTTTCTCTTTAGGAGATAAGCAAATTTTTATAATAAAATATATGTTCATGCAGCTTCGGGCCTTTTTAAATATGACTTTCTTAAGATCGAATGAGACGAGTTTTTCAAAATTTTTATGGTTTATATTTAACATTAAATATAACGTGTTTTTATATATCATTTATCAATATTAAGTACCTTATTTACAAATATTGATTCAATAATAATTAGTCGTTTTAGTTGTTATATAATTGGACTTTAAATTGGATCCTCGTTCATTGTTTTTATTGAATTGTTTAAATTTATATTTTTTGTAAAATACTAGGTGTTGTTGGGAGGCGATAAAGATAAAATAATTTTTTTTTCATATTCAGTATATAACATATTTTCTTATTCATTTATTAATGTTGTGTATTTTTTTAGAAAAGACATATCAATATATAAAGATAAATTAAATAGTGTTAAGGGTGGCGTAATTAATTTAAATATCTAGAATTTTTATCAAATCAATTTTTCTAAAAAAATAATGAATCTGGATTTTATACAAAATTTTGAGGCCCAAGAATGGCGCAAATTACGGCAGGTCCGAATTAGATATATGTAAAAAACTTAATTTTATTACTTTTCGTTTCTTCTAAAAATAATGTACATTTGTTAAATTTCTTTAAATATATTAAAGATGTGTAGAATTTTATCCGATTTAAAATTTTATCCCAAAATATTTTAGTGTAAAAAATTGGATGAAAAATAAAACTATCAAAAAAATTATTTCGATAATTTTAAAATTTCGAATTTGAGTTAATCCAAGTTTTTTCTCTTTAGGAGAGAAGCAAAATTTAATAATAAAATATATGTTGAGACAGCTTCGGGCCTTTTTAAATATGACTTTCTTAAGATCCAATCACACCAGTTTTTCAAATCTTTTATGGTTTATATTTAACACTAAATATAATGTATTTTTATATATCATTTATCAATATTAAGTACCTTATATACAAATATTGATTCAATAATAATTAATGGATTTAGTTCTTATATAATTGGACTTTAAATTGGATCCTCGATAATTGTTCATTGTTTTTATTGAATTGTTTAAACTTATATTTTTTGTAAAATACTAGGTGTTGTCGGGAGGGGATAAAGATAATTTTTTTTTTCATATTCAGTGTATTACATATTTTCTTATTCATTTATTAATGTTTTGTATTTTTTTAGAAAAGACATATCAATATTCATTAATCTTGACATTTACATATTTATATACCTTACTTATAATTGAAGATTAAGTATTTAATTTGTTCAATTTATTTTGCAAACATAAATATGTTTATGATGATTATTTAAGCAACAATATCTGATAGGGGCTATAATACATAAGTTGTATTACACAAAATGTGATCATATATTCTTATTCTAACAAACTACAATAATTATTGAATTCACTTTATATGTTGAAATATATCTGACCCTCCTAACACTCCTTTCTCTTTAGGAGAGAAGCAAATTTTTATAATAAAATATATGTTCATGCAGCTTCGGGCCTTTTTAAATATGACTCTCTTAAGATCGAATCAGACGAGTTTTTCAAATTTTTTATGGTTTATTAGTTGAGGTCAGTAGGGAATTTATATATAATTTCACTAAATAAAATTTAAATTTTTTGAGAAAATATCATTTCTAGTTAAGTTTTTTCTACAATTCTTACCACTTAATTTATAGAATCTCATTTTATTTACAAAACAAAATAAATTAAAGGAATGCTTGTTTACTTATGTTTGTAAATCAACACCCAATTAGTTTGTATAATACATGGAGCAGACTTTGTTAAATTATATTTTTACAAAAAGAAAAAATTTTAATTTGTAATAAGAAATTGATACTAAGATAAAAAACAATTTAAAATAAATTGCGCCCATTCAAACCCATGATTTACAATTGGGCCTGCAAAATATAGGATATTAAAAAGGTAGGTAAAACCCTAATATCAGCACAAGCCCGCCGCCTTACAAACAAAATGAATTTGTACATGGCCATGAAATAGTGTTTTGGAGTTATTTGTATTTTCTATGAAAGAGTGTTTTGCTTCTCTAAAGTTAAACACATCTCCAAATGAATTGGCCGACCACTAATCAAATGAATTGGTGGAGGACTAAGTGGATAAGGTTTACAGGTTATCATGAATTGATGTTGTTTAACAAAGTTAAGGTAATAATTTATATTTCCATGTTTCTTCATTTTCTTTTCATATGTGTTATTTGCACAAACTTTTGGTAGAAATCAAACACTAAAATAAGTATCCCATTTTCCTTGTATATATGTATGTAGATTTACAGTCACTTGTATTTGTTTTTACATGACCTCTATGTCAAGAATTATCCTTTCAAGATTATATGTCAAGGTTAGAAAAAAACAGTTACATTTGTCGTAATTTTTTTTGTTCCTCATAAATAATCAAATACATGATATATGAAAAAATGAAAATTTATAGAAAAGAAGCCCACAAATTATTTATATTTTATGTTCATATTTGTTGAATTATACTATTAAATTTATTTTATGTTTATGTATGACCTTACTTTAGAGACATTTTCACAGGAATTATATTTTTCTTCCTACTTGCAAACAAGTTCCAAAAACAATGAAGAAAATGCTCCAAGTGCCTTCCCTTTCTCTTCATCAATGTACGGTGTCAGGTTTATTTATTATTCTTTAACTTTTACCATGCCAATATATATATTAATATAAATGCAGATAGTACAAGTGGATCTATGTGGGGTGTATTTTTTTCTAATGTATATAAGACAAACAACTCTAAATTACTCTTTATTGACCTAATAAAACACGAAGTTTACTTATATTAGGAGTTTCCCATCTAACGAAGCCCCATCACTTTTTAACTTCATTTCATAACACACATGGTTGAAAATGAGATTTCTTACTTGATAGAGATGTAGCCTTTGTTTGGGAAATTTTTTAGTGTTGGAAGAACTTATATTTTCAATACATGAATTGGTAGGGTCACCATTTTCAGCCTCACTAGAACCCGTTGCTTAGTAACTTCTATAGATCTGTAACTCTTTGAAAAGTATAGAGTTCTGATTATTCTTTAATCCAGTAGTAATATTGTTGGTCGTGTCACTGATGGTGGTAATTTTACTAGTCCAATTGGTGGCACTAATAGTCGTAATCTTAGGAGTGGAATTGGTGGTGGGATTGTTGGTGGTAAAGTTCGTGCTAACTTAAGGAGTATCATTGGTGGTAAATTTAATAATGGCATAAGTTGTAGTATCATTGGTGGTATATTGGGTAGTTTTAATAGTGGGATTGGTGGCAGCATGACTAGCATCTTTAGTGGTTACATTGGTGGTACCAGAAACGATAATATTAGTAGTGGATTTGCTGGCATTGATGGTGCCATTGGTCTTGGTGCTCTTATTAGTGCAATTGGTGGCATTAAAAGCGGTAATCTTTGCAGGAGAATTGGTGGTGGTATTATTGGTGTTGGTGTTGAAGTTCGTGCTAGCTTAAGCAGTTCCATTTATGGCAAGTTTAATTATAGTATTACAGGTGGTAGCATTGATGTTATATTGGTTAGTCTTAGTAGTGGCATTGGTGGTGGCATTGGTGGTAGCTTAGTTTTCGTATTGGTAGCTTAGTGGTGGTATTATTAGTGTTGGTGTTGAAGTTCGTGCTAGCTTAAGTAGTTCCATTTATGGCCAGTTTAATTATGATATTACAGGTGGTAGCATTGATGTTATATTGGTTAGTCTTAGTATTGGCAATTTATGGTAGCATTGTTGGTAATTTTAGTGGTAGTACTTATTGTATATTAGGTAATATTAGTAGTTGATTTAGCTTTAGAGAGGGTGGTTCTGACGCCCTCCAAACCCGAATCAGAAGTTTGGGGTTGACAACACACATATTATATAAACCTGTATATGAAATATTATATGCAATTACCCTTATTTACGCAACCACGGATCACAATAGGTTAAACTATGAGAAACCAACCACAACCTTGACTTTTATTACGTCATACCAAATCCCAACTAGTTTAACTTACAAATGAAAATGAAATTATTCTTACAAACTTGCATAACTCAAACTAGCTCGATCCAACTCAACCGGGAATCCTAGATCGCATACTGGACTGGGGATCCACGTTACCAATAATTTCTATTTTAACTATAGAATGACTTAAACAGATTCACAAGGGTTAGCTAACTAGCTCAGGAAGTTATAATAATAATAACCGGGTGTTAACAATGATCAATTGAAATGATTCATAGGAATCTAGTTCCTTGTTAAGTAATTATTAGAATTGGATATTCATTTTTAAGTTTAAAACCAAGGTTAGGCTGCTGATCAGTGACACACTAATCGGATTAAGGCACACATCTCTGTTCTCTATACTGGATCCAAGGCACACATTGGCCTAATATGACCACCAATCTGGTCTGACCACGAATCTGTGCCATATTTAGAAACCTATCCAATTCTATAACAATTCAACATGATAAATATTGTAATTCAATAAAACAGAATCATAATTAAAATTGATAAAACATTTATTTCGGGGCATAAACTAATTCATAAATATCACCAGAGTATATCAGGGTATGTATGAGAATAACTTCCAGCCTGTAGAGTATCAGGTATTATGAAATAATGGTTATACAAGGTTTAGTTCACTATACCATAGAATTGCTTTCGCCAACCATATTTTAAAACCATCCAAAAAACGTTGCTGGTGAAAGGTGATTTCATGTCTATTGCAAGGGATTTTAAAAATATTGCAACTGAATCAACAAAATTTCGAGGTCGTTACAAATAACATGTTATTGGCAATACATTATATAATCGTTACAGAAGATCAGAGATTTGGGCCGAAAAGCTAGGCTGTCTTGTTCAAAACTTGTGAGCGGGCTTGCTGAAATTATTTTTCCCGGCTGTCTATTAATAAACAAAAAAACACAGACTGTCAAACAATCTCCACTGCGATGAAAGATTAAATCTTTGCTGAAATATTTCTCTCAAACACTGAATATTAAATTTTGTAAAGACTAAAGCTCCAAGAAGATTAAATCTCGGAAAAGATTAAACCTTGAACGAATGTATTTTTTTCCCCCAAATCATCTTTCCTAAAGTTCTTTCAATTCACTAAATTTAATTTAGGAGAAGATTAAATTTGGTTGATTATTGTAATTATTGTTTAATTTACCTCCTTGCTTTCATGTTTCTATGTTATTTTGTGTTTGGGATCTTTTATGGATGTTACACTATTTGTTAATTAGGGGGTTTTTTATTAAATTATATTTATGTGTCAATCGTGTCTTATTATCAGTTCTGAGTTGTATGGGATTTGTTTGGAATGACAGTTGTATGAAATTGTAAGGTATCACTTGTCGTTGTAAAAGTAGAATTTGTTTTTTTGGACTTTTTGTTCGTTCCATGTTCTAATAGTTTGTTAATCTTTATAGAATGAAGTACTACAAAGAAGAAATTTCAGATGTTTTATTATATATGACTCGTTAAATAAAAAAACTTGTGTCCAATCGCCTAGGTCATATAAAGGTATTTGTATAATTGTTTATTAAGAATCAATTAAGAAAGTGTTATTATAATTCACATCTTATAATTTTTTTTTACTGTTTTCATTTTAGAAAAAGATAAAAGAAAATTGTGAGAAGATGACCGAGCTACGGGAAGTGAGAACAAATGTCTTGAAAGAAGAGATACAACAAGTGTCGATAACAAGAATAGTTCAAGGTTGGAGAGGCGATATGTTATTAATACAAATAACGAAGAAAATGACATCTATAGTATTGGTGGAGGACATTGATCTGCAACTATGACCTTGCTACCTACTACAGGGAAATGTATCAAGTTAGCAAAAGTGGAAAGGTTGCCATCTTTTATAACATGGATTCCCTTGGATAGGTAAAATATTTTGTGCTCTTTTTATCAACTCCTTATCATTTGGTGATAAGCAATTAAATTAAATTTCAATCTGAGATTCTCAGATTGTTATTTACAAATCTCGGTACCTGACTTCTCTTGCAGGGTGGTTTTCTCCACAAACATGGATCAAATCGACTCATCAAAAAAGCATCTTCTGCTCAAAGTAAAATATCAGAGTCTGGAGGAACATTTCGATTTGGTTGCTTTGGCTCTGGCTCATAGTTATAAACCAAAAATATTGAAACCATGACAAGATAAAAAAGGTATACTGTAATTATGGGACATGCATATATGATATTCCTTGTTATGGTCTCCATATCTATATGTCTTCCACTATGATTTAGTTGGATAGTACACACACATATGTTTTTTCCTATGGCTTTATATGGTTTTGTTTCTGCTCGGGTAAGTTGTTTAAATTTCTGTCATATTTTACCGTTTTGTTTGATATATGGTTATTCGATTAAGGTCGTGTCAAATTTTACCCTTTTTGCAAACTTTTTTTAATTATTATTTCACATCAGTACGTCATAGTACCTATTAGGGAGGAGGAAGTTAAGAATGTAGTCTTGTTCATGCATCAATACAACTCACTAGATCCACATGGGTCGAACCGGCATTTTCATACGTATTGAAAATATTTTTAAAAGATAGTTGTTCTATTTTGTCAGATTTTCCTTTGATACACGACATGGCTAAGGGAACTAAATCGTAGGCTTGTATGTCTTATTCCTAAGGTTAAACAACTGAAACATAGGGAAGATCTCGACCTATCTTATTTTATAATGTTGTGATGCGCATACCGTCGAAGGTGGTGGTGAATAAGTTTAAACTATGTTTAATCTAGACAGTATCTAACAAACAGAGTGTTTTTAATGAAGGGAGGCTATAGCTCATAATACAATGATTGCTTTGAAGTCACAAGGGAAAAAAAGGGCCTGCTAGGTTAAGAATTGATATTTAAGGATAAGATAGGTTGGAATGGATATTTATTGATATAATGATTAAAGTTCTCTTTACAACTTAAAAAACTTTGGTACACTTTATTTTTCTCCTTTTTACCATGTACGAGATTCAAGTATCCCCGACTAGAAACTCAATTTGTTAATTATATGGATAAAAAGGATTTAACATAGAATTGATTTATTGAGAAATATGTGTAAGTAAAACTAAATTGAACACAATGTGTCTCTCTAATTAATAACCACTCTTTAATTTTGATCAAATTTCTCCATTGCAAAAGTACTACATTATAAAAAATTAGAGCCTCCATGTATTGAGACATACATGTATACAACACTCTATAATCCACTAAAATACCAGGAAAATTGTAATGTTTTCTATCATCTCTACTATTTTCTTATTTATTTTAAATTTAAATGAATTTTAATTTCCATATTGTTAACCATATTTATTAGATTTAAGGTTTAAGAAATCAAATACCATTACTCAGCTATCATATCACAACATTACTATTCTCTTAAGGAGGAAAGTAAATAAATTGTGGATATTTTGATAACGTTTGTTGGAGAAAACGTTACCATGTAGCCATATCATTATATATCATTAAGCGTCAAGGTCTGCTCCAAAGAATGATGATTCATTGGTACATGAGCATTTTTTTTGGTGTTGGTGATATTGATGACAAAGTTGTTTCTCAAAGAACGGAAAGTTATTAATTTTTGATTATCTTGGAAAGTGTGTTAATATATTTCTACGATTTAACAATAGTGTTATTATATAATTTTATGTGCAAAAATTCATAAAGCCACAAATATCTGATAGTGGGCTAATACATACGTTGTATTATACAAACCTGTGATCATATATTCTTGATTCTAGCAAACTACAATAATTATTGAATTCACTTTATAAGTTGAAATATATCTGACCCTCCTAACCCTCCTAACACAGAGTCTTTATACATTAGTTTTATATATAAACAAGAAGTCATGAGTTGCTTTGTAATGAGAGCCAAATAGGTGAAACAAATTGAACACGAGATTTTGTACTCGTTCCATTCAACTTTTATCTGGTCTCAGGCATCACTTGATCTAATATTCGAGAAAGACTTGATAACGTAATAGTAAGGCACACTCCCCTTGCAACAACAACAAGTTAAATGCTATTCTTGTATGCAGCTTAAGCAAAACACTGAAAATATTTTTGTTTGATTATGTATTCTTTGTGAGATGCATAGAAAGTGGAAACATGTTAAAACAATTATTTGTAGATACAATGTAAATATTACAAACCAGTTCAGTTTATAGATGATTTAAGAATTACAAGTGCAATGATTTTTAATTGTAGTCGATTTTATTTCAATAATTGCTTACAGAATTTTAAGAAGGATTATTCTGTCTCTCTATTTTACATTTTGGATATTGTGTGACTATTGTCATATCACAGGTTGTTGTGGAGGCCTGGGGCTGAAAAACTGCACTGAGAAAGATGAACGGTTTAGTCATATTAGTATTGTTACTGGGTTATGGTTACCTGCTACATTGATAGTTTGAGAAGTTTTATTAGAAGGGCATAGAATGATACCACTGGATCTTACGGCTTGGGTGACTTAAATAAAGTACATGAAAGGATTTCGAGGATAAGATCATGTGGGAAAATCTAAATGAGGTATATTGGTCATTTGCAATATATTCAATGTTATAGATGTTTGTTTGCATCTACAATATTGACCCAGAAACAAGGATTACATAGTAAATATTGTTAGTTTCATCCTCAAATTCTCTTTGACGAAGCTTTTAACAAAACTATGTCAATCCATATATGAAGCCATACCATTGTACCCTACTTCCTTTTCTAAAGGACTACCACAATCCACTTCATAAACGAAGGACCCAAGTGATAAAATATTTGTCTCACTATTTACCTCTTACTAACCACTTTCGAAAAACCAATGAAATATTTTATAAAATATTCTACTATAAACTTACCGGTGTTTTTTGTAGTTGCAAGTGAAGTGATAGGCTGTCTTAACTAGTATGGAGATGATTCTTAAGGATGTGGGTTACTTGGTACAACTTGGAAGTGGGGTTGCTGCTCTTGCATACTTGGAGAACAACATGCCAATAATTCAATCCTCTGAATTCCCCATTAGTGATTGCAGCAACTATTACTATTTCTAAATCATTTTATGCTAAATACTATGTAAAAAACATGCTTCATGTGGGGTGGTCTATAGTAGACTTGCTATATCTTAAACACTGCTTCTTGTATTGATTTGCATGTTTCTTTGTTGACTTATTTTTATGTAAATTTTATCAAATTTAAATGAGTATTTAAAGTGTTGTTAGGACTTGGTTTTAGTGGAACAAGTCTTGAATTTTGGTCCCACCAATTCTATTGAAAACATGAATTGTTAGTTTCTTGATGGATTATCTAGGTACAAGAAGATAAATCCAATTAAAAGTTATTTTGCTTGCTTAAATACCAATAATAACTCTTGACTTACAAAGTGAGAAATATTATAGGTTCTATTAGCAAACAAAATAAAATTTTGGTAGAATAGAAAGCCAATAAGCCATAGTGGGAACATAATAATTATAATTTAATTGACTAATTTATTTCAACTAAAAAAGATAAATGTTCATTTAAACTTAAAAGATAAATATTTAATAATTTTAATAAAGATAAATTAAATAGTGTTAAGGGTGGCTTTATTAATTTACATATTTAGAATTTGGATCAAATCAATTTTTCTAAAAAACTATTGAATTTGGATTTTTATACAAAATTTTGAGGGCCAAGAATGGCGCAAATTACAGCACTTCCGAATTAGATATATGTAAAAAACTTAATTTTATTACTTTCATTTCTTCAAAAAATAATGTACATTTGTTAAATTTTCTTTTAATATATTAAAGATGTGTAGAATTGTTTCCCATTTAGAATTTATCCCAAAATATTTTAGTGTACAAAATTGGATGAAAAATAAAACTATCAATTTTTTTTTCGATATTTTTAAAATTCCAAATTTGTGTAAATCCAAGTTTTTTCTCTTTAGGAGAGAAGCAAAGTTTTATAATAAAATAGATGTTCAAGCAGCTTCGGCCTTTTTAAATATGACTTTCTTAAGATCGAATCAGACGAGTTTTTCAAATTTTTTATGGTTTATATTTGACACTAAATATAATGTATTTTTATATATCATTTATCAATATTAAGTACCTTATTTACATATATTCATTCAATAATAATTAGTCGATTTAGCTGTTATATAATTGGACTTTAAATTGGATACCGGATAATTGTTCATTATTTTTATCGAATTGTTTAAATTTATATTTTTTGTAAAATAATAGGTGTTGTTGGGAGGCGATAAAGATAAAATAATTTTTTTTCATATTCAGTATATAAATTATTTTCTTATTCATTTATTAATGTTGTGTATTTTTTTAGAAAGACATATCAGTATTCATTAATCTTGACATTTACATATTTTATATAAGTTACTTTATAATTCAAGATTAACCATATTTACATATTTTATCTTGACATAAATATGTTTATGATGATTATTTAAGTTTTATTTTTTACAATATTGTATTTTCCTTGTAAATTTGAGTAAGTAGATTTGAGAATAATGTGTTTGTTTTTATCATAACAATTTATGAGTTCATGTTCTTTATTTTATCCTTAAAATGACGTCTCAATAATGTGTTTAACATATTTTATTAGCAAGAAAATCATAAAAAAAATTTACACTATTGATATCATTTCAATTTAAATAAATATTGACTTTACTATGAATAATTCATATAAATTTCCAAAAGTTGATTGTTCAACAGTGTTAGTTTAACAAGATAATATCATTCCATAAAATAAAATATACATGTTTAAATTATTTAATCTCCATTAGTTTATTTTGTAACTTTTACCTAAAATTAAGAAAAGCCCTTTATAATAGAACATTATGCAATTTTTTGTGAGCATAGTTTGTACTCTTGTAATGTATCATCCCAATTGTTCTTCTGGTCAAAACTTGCTTCAATTCTTCTTCTTGCTGATCAAGGCTTGCTTCTTCTTAGCGTTTGGCTTTCTGAATGAGCAGCAAAGTGTCTGACTTCATCACAATTATAGCACTTGATCTTTGACTTGTAATTTTCCCATACCTTGACTCCTTGCCATAATTCTTTCTTTAATTCCTCTTATCAAAATAAAGTTGGAGGAAGTAGAGCCTTTTTTTCAAAAACATTTTTTTTGAAGTCTATATAGCCCATATTTCTAAACTTTTTAAGTAAAAGAGCATCAATTTGTAGGATATCTTCATCATGATCAATTTTGTAATAACCATGATTTTTGTAATTATATATATATACATTTTTCGCATTTTTAATTATTTGGTTATATAAGAAAAATAATATTTTATTATATAGATTTGTTATTACATCTAAAGACGCATATTTTTATATTAAAAATAAACATTTCTAGTTATCTAAAATATTTAAGTAAGGTTAAAAAAATTGTTTTAATTTATATGTGCATAATTTTAATTTAATATATATTTATTTTATCACTAGAATTTAATAATAGGTGTAGTTATGTTGTGTATATTTATTAGTACGTGTTATGTGTATTTGAAAAACTCAGTCAACCAACTTGTGTATAAATAGGCTATTAGCATATCATTTTATGTCTGTATAACATCTTCTCTTTTCAGGTATGTTGTATTTCCTATATTTTTATTTATGTATTTTACATGTTTATTGCATACTTCTATATATATATATATATTAAATTACATTTTTGTGAACTTATGTATCACTATTCTAATTCACTTGTTATTAGTTTTTTTTATTATTTAGTTCCATGGTTATTTGTATAACATTATAGTTTACTTAATTTAATCATTTACTTTGATGTTGATTATTAAATGTTTTAGTTAATAATAACCATTTTTTTTAAATATTTAATGCATGAATTTATGTTTATAATTATGTGTTTTGTGCATGCATAATAATTCATATGTTATATGTTAAATATATGTTTGATTTAGATATGCATTTAGATTAGTGCACCAATTAAATATATGCTCATTTATTAAATTGATTATACTTATTTTGTATAATGATATTTTCACAGGTAAGGTTATGAAAATTTTATACACCAATATTTATATTTTGTCCACTTTCATAATCATAAGCATATGTTACCTATTTTATTTATCTTTGTTACTTTATTTTAAGGATTATATAGATAGTAAATATTAAATGTACATCTATTTATTCTGAATTTAAATAGTTTACATATAATTGATTTATTATTATTATATATAATGTATTTAAGTGTTGAGTTTTTTTTATTTGTCGGTACACTATTTTGAACTATTATATGAGAATGGTCGTATTTATATGTCAATATGAATTTATTTTGTTACTTGTAATGACATTTAATTGTTATTATGGGTTAAGCTTTATAAAGTTAAAGTGTGGTTAGCTTAGTGGGATGTACATGTTAACATTCTGATTATTATATTAAGTGTATGTGTGTATGTCTAGGTTCATTTTGGCAACATAATTTGGCAGATATTGTTATTAACGTAAGTTAACTCTTCACACTTTATTTAATTTAAAATCTTTTAAATATTTTTGCACTTCTTTTGTTTTAAAATTTATGGATCAAGTACCCTGTTTTACAAATAAGAATTTCCAGTGAGCTCTAACTTATGAACCAGTTAGTAATTGCGTATAGTTCCGAACTAGCGTTTTTGATACTTACTAGGGAGTGCTACTTATGATGGCTTCGGGAGAGCACACTCTCATTAAGGGGCTTACTAGGGAATGGCTTCGGAGAGCACACTCTCTCATTAAGGGGCCCATTATTCACAGAAATTATGAACTTTTGATAGTGTCACCAGGTATTTGTGGCCCGGTGTGGAATTTTATATCTTATGTCATATGGATTTTGGAAAATATTTTTTTTATAAAATTATGATACTTGATCCACTAGTGTAGAACTGTTTCTTGCTGGCTCTTGGCTCATTACTCACAAATTTTCAGGTGCTTAGCTTTTGCAACATCTAAAGGTGGATGCTTTGGAACAATATTTTAGTGATTATGTTTGTATTGGAGCTGCGTCTCCCAAGATTTGCTTTATTTTGCTTAGATGATTTTATTTCTGTCTGCGATTTTAGAAATTTATGAAAAACTAGAAACTTATTCTTATTATGGATTTAATTTGGAGTTTTAGCTGAATATTTAAGTATAACTATTTTGTAAAAGTTGGGGTATTACAGTTGGTATTCAGAGCCTAGGTTAGCTTCTGTAGACTGCCCTTTTAGGCTTAACCAGTTATGAGTTTAGTTTTTCTGTTTCCAAAAAAAACTACTTTTATTTTTTTTTGGTTAAATATTTTCTGACTTTCTCGATGCAGAAATATTTTTGGTATCATTAAATGTTTTTGGTATGTTTAAATTTGGGACCTAATTTTTTTAAGGAGGGTAGAATGTAATAACCATGATTTTTGTAATTATATATATATATACATTTTTTGCATTTTTAATTATTTGGTTATATAAGGAAATAATATTTTATTATATAGATTTGTTATTAAATCTAAAGACGCGTATTTTTATATTAAAAATAAACATTTCTAGTTATCTAAAATATTTAAGTAAGGTTAAAAAAATTGTTTTAATTTATATGTGCATAATTTTAATTTAATATATATTTATTTTATCACTAGAATTTAATAATAGGTGTAGTTATGTATTTGAAAAACTCAGTCAACACTAAATCTCTGTGCTCATCTCTATTTTACATTTTTGGATATTGTGTGACTATATGTTCATATCACACGTTTGTTGTGGAGGCCTGGGGCTGAAAAACTGCAGTGAGAAAGATGAACAGTTTAGTCATATTAGTCATATTGTTACTGCGGTTATGGTACCTGCTTACATTTATAGTTGAGAAGTTATTAGTAGGGCATAGAATGATACAATGGATCTTATGGCTTGGACTTAATAAAGTAGCATGAAAGGATTCAAGGATAGATCATGTGAGAAATCTAAATGAGATATATTGTCATTTCTTATATTCAATGTTTAGATTTTGTTGCATCTACATATGACCAGAGACAAGATTAATAGTAAATATGTTAGTTCCTCAATTCTCTTTGAGAAGCTTTAACAAAACTATGTCAAATTCATAATATGAGCCATAACCTTGTATCCTACTTCCTTTTGCTAAGACCACACAATCACTCATAAACTAGAGAAGTTATAAATATTTCTCTCTATTTACCTCTTACTAACCATTTCGAAAAATACATATTTATAAATATTCTACTATAAACTTAGGGGTT
>NW_027417114.1:0-121225 GCF_009905375.1 Apium graveolens
CAGGTACTTGATCCATAAATTTTAAAACAAAAGCAGTGCAAAAATATTTAAAAGATTTTAAAATAAATAAAGTGTGAAGAGTTAACTTACCTTAATAGCAATATCTCCCAAATTATGTTGACAAAATGAACCTAGACATACACAAATACACTAATATAATAATCAGGATTTACATGTAATGCACTAAGTAACCACACTTTAACTTTATAAAGTTAATCCATAATAACAATTAAATGTCACTACAAGTAACAAAATAAATTCATATTGACATATAAATACGACCTCATATAATAGTTAAAAATAGTGTACCCACAAATAAAAAAAAACTCAACACTTAAATACATTATAATAATAATAAATCAATATATGTAAACTATTTAAATTAAGAATAAAATAGATGTACATTTAATATTTACTATCTATATAATCCTTAAAATAAATAACAAGATAAATAAAATAGGTAACATATCCTTATGATTATGCAAGTGGACAAAATATAAATATTGGTGTATAAAATTTTCATAACCTTACGTGTGAAAATATCATTATACAAAATAAGTATAATCAATTTAATAAATGAACATATATTTAATTGGTGCACGAATCTAAATGCATATCTAAATCAAAATATATTTAACATATAAATATGAATTATTATGCAAGCACAAAACACGTAATTATAAACATAAATTCATGCATTAAATATTTACAAAAAAAATGGTGATTATTAACTAAAATATTAATAATCAACATCAAACATGATTAAATTAAGTAAACTATAGTGCACATAACCATGGAACTAAATAATAAAAAAACTAATACAAGTGAATTAAATAGTCATACATAAGTTCACAAAAATGTAATTTAATTATATATATAGAAGTATGCAATAAACATGTAAAATACATAAGTAAAAATATAGGAAATAGAACTACCTAAAAGAGAAGATGTTATACAGAGACAAAATGATATGCTAATAGCCTATTTATACACAAGCTGGTTCAACCAATACTCCCATTGAATGCGTTTGTGGGTACGTGATCACAAATTTAAACAAACATTATCTCTTTGTTAAGATTTAGTGTTTGACTGAGTTTTTTCATTACAATAACTACAATTATTAAATTCTAGTGGTAAAATAAATATATTTAAATTAAAATTATGCACATATAAATTAAAACAATTTTTTTAACCTTACTTAAATATTTTAGATAACTAGAAATTTTATTTTTAATATAAAAATACGCGTCTTTAGATTTAATAACAAATCTATATAATAAAAATCATGGTTATTACATTCTACCCTCCTTAAAAAAATTAGGTCCCAAATTTAAGCATACCAAAAACATTTAATGATACCAAAAATATTTCTGCATCAGAAAGTCAGAAAATATTTAACCAAAAAAAATAAAAGTAGTTTTTTTTGGAAACAGAAATAACTAAACTCATAACTGGTTAAGCCTAAAAGGGCAGTCTACAGAAGCTAACCTAGGCTTGAATACCAACTGTAATACCCCAACTTTTCACAAAATAGTTATACTTAAATATTGAGCTAAAACTCCAAATTAAATCCATAATAAGAATAAGTTTCTAGTTTTTCATAAATTTCTAAAACCAGACAGAAATAAAATCATCTAAGCTCAAAATAAAGCAAATCTTGGGAGACGCAGCTCCAATACAAACATAATCACTAAAATATTGTTCCAAAGCATCCACCTTTAAGATGTTGCAAAAGCTAAGGCACCTGAAAATTTGTGATAATGAGCCAAGAGCCCAGCAAGAAAACAGTTCTACACTAGTGGATCAAGTATCATAATTTTATAAAATAAAAATCATTTTCCAAAATCCATATGACATAAGATATAAAATTCCACACCCGCTAAGGCCACAAATACCGTGACACTACATCAAAATTTAATTTCTGTGAATAATGGGCCCCTTAATGAGAGAGTGTGCTCTCGCAAGCCATCATAAGTAGCAGTCCTATTAAGGTATCAAAAACGCTAGTTCCGGAAAATACGCAATTACTAACTGGTTCATAAGTTAGAGCTAACCGGGAATTCTTATTTGTAAAACGGGTACTTGATCCATAAATTTTAAAACAAAAGAAGTGCAAAAATATTTAAAAGATTTTAAATTAAATAAAGTGTGAAGAGTTAACTTACGTTAATAACAATATCTGCCAAATTATGTTGCCAAAATGAACCTAGACATACACACATACACTTAATATAATAATCAGAATGTTAACATGTACATCCCACTAAGCTAACCACACTTTAACTTTATAAAGCTTAACCCATAATAACAATTAAATGTCATTACAAGTAACAAAATAAATTCATATTGACATATAAATACACCATTCTCATATAATAGTTCAAAATAGTGTACCGACAAATAAAAAAAACTCAACACTTAAATACATTATATATAATAATAATAAATCAATTATATGTAAACTATTTAAATTCAGAATAAAATAGATGTACATTTAATATTTACTATCTATATAATCCTTAAAATAAGTAACAAAGATAAATAAAACAGTAACATATGCTGATGATTCTGAAAGTGGACAAATATAATATTGGTGTATAAAATTTTCATAACCTGTGAAAATATCATTATACAAAATAAGTATAATCCATTTAATAAATGAGCATATATTTAATTGGTGCACTAATCTAAATGCATATCTAAATCAACTATATTTACATATAACATATGAATTATTAGCATCACAAACACATAATTATAAACATAAATTCATGCATTAAATATTTACAAAAAATGGTTCTTATTAACGAAACATTTAATATCAACATCAAAGTAAATGATTAAATTAAGTAAACTATAATGTTATACAAATAACCATGAACTAAATAATAAAAAAACTAATACAATTGAATTAGAATAGGATACATAAGTTCACAAAAATGTAATTAATTATATATATATATGAAGTATGCAATAACATGTAAAATACATAAATAAAAATATAGGAAATACAACATACCTGAAAAGAGAAGATGTTATACAGACTAAAATGATATGCTAATAGCCTATTTATACACAAGTTGGTTGACTAAGTGTTTCAATACACATAACACGTACTAATAAATAGACACACATAACTATACCTATTATAAATTCTAGTGATAAAATAAATATATATTAATTAAAAATTAATGCACTATAAATTAAAACAATTTTTTTAACCTTACTTAAATATTTGTAGATACTAGAATGTTTATTTTAATATAAAAAATATGCTTCTTTAGATGTATAACAAATCTATATAATAAAATATTAGTTTTCTTATATAACCAAATAATTAAAAATGCGAAAAATGTATATATATATATAATTACAAAAATCATGGTTATTACAAAATTGATCATGGTAATGATGAAGATATCCTACAAATTGATGCTCTTTTACTTAAAAAGTTTAGAAATATGGGCTATATAGACTTCAAAAAAAATGTTTTTGAAAAAAAGGCTCTACTTCCTCCAACTTTATTTTGATAAGAGGAATTAAAGAAAGAATTATGGCAAGGAGTCAAGGTATGGGAAAATTACAAGTCAAAGATCAAGTGCTATAATTGTGATGAAGTCAGACACTTTGCTGCTCATTCAGAAAGCCAAACGCTAAGAAGAAGCAAGCCTTGATCAGCAAGAAGAAGAATTGAAGCAAGTTTTGACCAGAAGAACAATTGGGATGATACATTACAAGAGTACAAACTATGCTCACAAAAAATTGCATAATGTTCTATTATAAAGGGCTTTTCTTAATTTTAGGTAAAAGTTACAAAATAAACTAATGGAGATTAAATAATTTAAACATGTATATTTTATTTTATGGAATGATATTATCTTGTTAAACTAACACTGTTGAACAATCAACTTTTGGAAATTTATATGAATTATTCATAGTAAAGTCAATATTTATTTAAATTGAAAATGATATCAATAGTGTAAATTTTTGTTTATGATTTATCTTTGCTAATAAAATATGTTAAACACATTATTGAGACGTCATTTTAAGGATAAAATAAAGAACATTAACTCATAAATTGTTTATATAAAAACAAACACATTATTCTCAAATCTACTTACTCAAATTTACCAAGGAAAATACAATATTGTAAAAATAAAAACTTAAATAATCATCAGAAACATATTTATGTCAGAAGATAAAATATGTAAATATGGTTAATCTTGTAATTATAAAGTAACTTATATAAATATTGTAATGTCAGATTAATGAATACTGATATGTATTTTCTAAAAAAATACACAACATTAATAATGAATAAGAAAAATAATTTATATAATGATAATAGAAAAAATTATTTATCTTTATCACCTCCGAACAACACCTATTATTTTACAAAAAATATAAATTTAAACAATTTGAGAAATTAATGAACAATTAGCCGGTATCCAATTTAAAGTCCAATTATAGACAGCTAAATCGACCAATTATTATTGAATGAATATATGTAAATAAGGTACATAATATTGATAAATGATATATAAAAAATACATTATATTTGTGTCAATATAAACCATAAAAATTTGAAAAAACTCGTCTAATTCGATCTTAAGAAAGTCATATTAAAACTTGAACATCTATTTTATTATAAAACTTTGCTTTCTCTCCTAAAGAGAAAAAACTTGGATTTACACAAATTTGGAATTTTAAAAATATCGAAAAAAAAAATTTGATAGTTTTTATTTTTCATCCAATTTTGTACACTAAAATATTTGGGATAAATTCTAAATGGGAACAATTCTACACATCTTTAATATATTAAAAGAAAATTTAACAATGTACATTATTTTTTGAAGAAATGAAAAGTAATAAAATTAAGTTTTTTACATATCTAATTCGGAAGTGGTTGTAATTTGCGCCATTCTTGGCCCTCAAAATTTGTATAAAAATCCAAATTCAATAGTTTTTTAGAAAAATTGATTTGATCCAAATTTAAATATGTAAATTATAAGCCACCCTTAACACATTTAATTTCTTTATTAAAATTATTAAATATTTATCTTTTAAGTTTAAAGAACATTATTCTTTTTTAGTTGAAAGTAAATTAGTCAATTAAATTATAATTATTATGTTCCCACTATGGCTTATTGGCTTTCTATTCTAACAAAATTTATTTTAGTTTATTTTTTGGTAGTCAAGAGTTATTATTGTATTTAAGCGAGCAAAATAACTTTTAATTGGATTATCTTCTTTGTACCTAGATATCCATCAAGAGAAACTAACAATTCATGTTTTCAATAGAATTGGTGGGACAAAAACTTCAAGACTTGTTCCACTAAAACCAAGTCCTAACAACACTTTAAATACTCATTTAAATTTGATAAAATTTACATAAAAATAAGTCAACAAAGAAACATGCAAATCAATACAAGAAGCAGTGTTTAAGATATAGCAAGGTCTACTATAGACCACCCCACATGAAGCATGTTTTTTACATAGTATTTAGCATAAAATGATTTAGAAATAGTAATAGTTGCTGCAATCACTAATGGGGAATTCAGAGGATTGAATTATTGGCATGTTGGTTCTCCAAGTATGCAAGAGCAGCAGCAACGCCACTTCCAAGTTTCAGTACCAACATCCTTAAGAATCATCTCCATACTAGTAAGACAGCCTATCACTTGCAACTACAAAAACACACCCGTAAGTTTATAGTAGAATATTAATAATATTTCATTTGTTTTTCGAAATGGTTAGTAAGAGGATAAATAGTGAGAAAATATTTATAACCTTGTCTCGGTTTATGAGTGATTGATGTAGTCTTAGCAAAAGGAAGTAGGGTACAAGGTTATGGCTCATATTATGGATTTGGACATAGTTTTGTTAAAGCTTCTCAAAGAGAATGAGGAACTAACATATTTTACTATTAATCTTGTCTGTGGTCAATATGTAGATGCAACCAAAATCTATAACATTGAATATATGAAATAACAATATACCTCATTTAGATTTCTCACATGATCTATCCTCGAATCCTTCATGCTACTTTATAAGTCCAAGCCATAAGATCCAGTTGTATCATCTATGCCCTTCTAATAACTTCTCAACTATCAATGTAAGCAGGTACCATAACCGCAGTAACAATATGACTAATATGACTAAACCGTTCATCTTTCTCAGTACAGTTTTTCAGCCCCCAGGCCTCCACAACAAACCTGTGATATGAACATATAGTCACACAATATCAAAAATGTAAAATAGAGATGAGCACAGAATAATCCAATTCTTAAAATTCTGTAAGCAATTAGATGATGAAATAAAAATCTGACTACAATTAAAATCATTGCACTTGTAATTCTTAATCATCTATAAACTGAACTGGTTTGTAATTTTACATTGTATCTACAAATAATTATTTTAACATGTTTCCACTTTCTATGCATCTCACAAAGAATACATAATCAAACAAAAAATATTTCAGTGTTTTTGCTTAAGCTGCATACAAGAATAAAGCATTTAACTTGTTGTTGTTGCAAGGGGAGTGTGCCTTACTATTACGTTATCAAGTCTTTCTTCGAATATTAGATCAACTGATGCGTGAGACCAGATAAAAGTTGAATGGAACGAGTACAAAATCTCGTGTTCAATTTGTTTCACCTATTTAGCTCTCATTACATAAAGCAACTCATGACTTCTTGTTTATATATAAAAATAATATATAAGACTCTGTGTTAGGAGGGTTAGGAGGGTCACATATATTTCAACATATAAAGTGAATTCAATAATTATTGTAGTTTGCTAGAATCAAGAATATATGATCACATTTTGTGTAATACAACTTATGTATTATAGCCACTATCAGATATTGTGGCTTATGAATTTTTGCACATAAAATTATATATAACGCTATGTTTAAAGTCGTAGAAATATATAAAAACACTTTCCAAGATAATCAAAAATTAATAACTTTCCGTTCTTTGCGAACAACTTTGTCATCATATCACCAACACAAAAAAATGCTTGATGTACCAATGAATCATCATTCTTTTGGAGCAGACCTTGACGCTCTTAATGATATATAATGATATGGCTACATGGTAAGGTTTCTCCAAAAACTTTATCAAAAATATCCACAATTTATTTTAGTTCCTCCTTAAGAGAATGGTAATGTGTGATATGATAGCTGAGTAATGGTATTTGATTTCTTAAACCTTCAATCTAATAAATATGGTTAACAATATGGAAAATTAAAATTAATTTAAAATTTAAAATAAATAAGAAAATAGTAGAGATGATAGAAACATTACAATTTTCCTGGTATTTTAGGGATTATAGAGTGTTGTATACATGTATGTCTCAATACATGGAGGCTCTAATTTTTTATAATGTAGTACTTTGCAATGGAGAAATTTGATCAAAATTAAAGAGTGGTTATTAATTAGAGAGACACATTGTGTTCAATTTTAGTTTTACTTACACATATTTCTCAACAAATCAATTCTATGTTAAAATCCTTTTTATCCATATAATTAACAAATTGAGTTCTAGTGGGGGATACTTGAATCTGGTACATGGTAAAAAGGAGAAAATAAGTGTACCAAAGTTTTTTAAGTTGTAAAAGAGAACTTTAATCGTTATATCAATAAATATCCATTCCAACCTATCTTATGCCTTAAAAATCAATCTTAACCTAGCCTGGCCCTTTTTCCCTTGTGACTTTAAAGTAATCATTGTATTATGAGCTAATAGCCTCCCTTCATTAAAAACACTCTGTTTATTAGACACTGTCTAGATTAAACATAGTTTAAACTTATTCACCACCACCTTCGACCGGTATGCGCATCACACATTATAAAAATAGATAGGTCGAAGATCTTCCATATGTTTCAGTTGTTTAACCTTAGGAATAAGACATACAAGCCTACGATTTAGTTCCCTTGGCCCATGTCGTGTATCAAAGAAAATCTGACAAAATAGAACAGCATATCTTTTAAAATATTTCAATACGTATGAAAAATGCCGGGTTCGACCCATGTGGATCTAGTGAGTTGTATTGTGAAATGCCGGGTTCGACCCATCATTCTTTGGAACATGAACAAGACTACATTCTTAACTTCCTCCTCCCTAATAGGTACTATGACGTACTGATTGTGAAATAATAATTAAAAAAAGTTTGCAAAAAGGGTAAAATTTGACACGACCTTAATCGAATAACCATATATCAAACAAAACGGTAAAATTTGACAGAAATTTAAACAACTTACCCGAGCAGAAACAAAACCATGTAAAGCTATAGGAAAAAAACATATGTGTGTGTACTATCCAACTAAATAATAGTGGAAGACATATAGATATGGAGGTCATAACAAGGAATATCACATATGCATGTCCCATAATTACAATATACCTGTTTATCTTGTCGTGGTTTCGATATTTTGTTTATAACTATGAGCCAAAGCCAAAGCGACCAAATCGAAATGTTCCTCCAGACTCTGATATTTTACTTTGAGCAGAAGATGCTTTTTTGATGAGTCGATTTGATCAATGTTTGTGGAGAAACCACCCTGCAAAGAGAAAGTCAGGTACCGAGATTTGTAAATAACAATATGAGAATCTCAGATTGAAATTTAATTTAATTCCTTATCACCAAATGATAAGGAGTTGATAAAAAAGAGCACAAAATATTTTACCTATCCAAGGGAATCCATGTTATAAAAGATGGCAACCTTTCCACTTTTGCTAACTTGATACATTTCCCTGTAGTAGGTAGCAAGGTCATAGTTGTAGATCAATGTCCTCCACCAATACTATAGATGTCATTTTCTTCGTTATTTGTATTAATAACATATCGCCTCTCCGTCCTTGAACTATTCTTGTTATCGACACTTGTTGTATCTCTTCTTTCAAGACATTTGTTCTCACTTCCCGAAGCTCGGGTCATCTTCTCATAATTTTCTTTTATCTTTTCTAAAATGAAAACAGTAAAAAAAATTATAAGATGTGAATTATAATAACACTTGCTTAATTGATTCTTAATAAACAATTATACAAATACCTTTATATGACCTAAGCGATTGGACACAAGTTTTTTATTTAACGAGTCAATATATAATAAAACATCTGAAATTTCTTCTTTGTAGTACTTCATTCTATAAAGATTGACAAACTATTAGAACATGGAACAAACAAAAAGTCCAAAAAAACAAATTCTACTTTTACAACGACAAGTGATACCTTACAATTTCATACAACTGTCATTCCAAACAAATCCCATTACAACTCAGAACTGATAATAGACACGATTGACACATAAATATAATTTAATAAAAAAAACCCTAATTAACAAATAGTGTAACATCCATAAAAGATCCCAAACACAAAATAACATAGAAACATGAAAGCAAGGAGGTAAATTAAACAATAATTAACAATAATCAACCAAATTTAATCTTCTCCTAAATTAAATTTAGTGAATTGAAAGAACTTTAGGGAAAGATGATGTTGGGGAAAAAAATACATTCCGTTCAAGGTTTAATCTTTTCCGAGATTTAATCTTCTTGGAGCTTTAGTCTTTACGAAGATTTAATATTCAGTGTTTGAGAGAAATATTTCAGCAAAGATTTAATCTTTCGTCGCAGTGGAGATTGTTTGACAGTCTGTGTTTTTTTGTTTATTTAATAGACAGCCGGGAAATAATTTCAGCAAGCCCGCTCACAAGTTTTGAACAAGACAGCCTAGCTTTTCGGCCCAAATCTCTGATCAACTGTAACGATTATATAATGTATTGCAATAACATGTATTTGTAACGACCTCGAAATTTTGTTGATTCAGTTGCAATGTTTTTAAAATCCCTTGCAATAGACATGAAATCACCTTTCACCAGCAACGTTTTTTGGATGGTTTTAAAAATATGGTTGCGAAAGCAATTCTATGGTATAGTGAACTAAACCTTGTATAACCATTATTCATCTAATACCTGATACTCCTACAGACTGGAAGTTACTCCTACAGACTGGAAGTTATTCCTCATACATACCCTGATATACTCTGGTGATATTTATGAATTAGTTTATGCCTCGAAATAAATGTTTTATCAATTTTAATTATGATTCTGTTTTATTGAATTACAATATTTATCATGTTGAATTGTTATAGAATTGGATAGGTTTCTAAATATGGCACAGATTCATGGTCAGACCAGATTGGTGGTCATATTAGGCCAATGTGTGCCTTGGATCCAGTATTGAGAACAGAGATGTGTGCCTTAATCCGGTTAGTGTGTCACAGATCAGCAGCCTAACCTTGGTTTTAAACTTAAAAATGAATATCCAATTCTAATAATTTCTTAACAAGGAACTAGATTCCTATGAATCATTTCAATTGATCATTATTAACACCCGGTTATTATTATTATAACTTCCTGAGCTAGTTAGCTAACCCTTGTGAATCTGTTTAAGTCATTCTACAGTTAAAATAGAAATTATTGGTAACGAGGATCCCCAGTCCAGTATGCGATCTAGGATTCTCGGTTGAGTTGGATCGAGCTAGTTTGAGTTATGCAAGTATGTAAGAATAATTTCATTTTCATTTGTAAGTTAAACTAGTTGGGATTAGGTATGACATAATAAAAGTCAAGGTTGTGGTTGGTTTTTCATACTTTAACCTATTGTGATCCGTGGTTGCGTAAATAAGGTTAATTGCATATAATATTTCATATACAGATTTATATAATATGTGTGTTGTGAACCCCAAACTTCTGATTCGGGTTTGGAGGGCATCACAACCACCCTCTCTGAAGCTAAATCAACTACTAATATTACCTAATATACAACCAATACTACAACTAAAATTACCAACAATGCTACCATAAATTTCCACTACTAAGACTAACCAATATAACATCAATGCTACCACCTGTAATATCATAATTAAACTGGCCATAAATGGAACTACTTAAGCTAGCACGAACTTCAACACCAACACTAATAATACCACCACTAAGCTACCAATACGACAACTAAGCTACCACCAATGCCACCACCAATGCCACTACTAAGACTAACCAATATAACATCAATGCTACCACCTGTAATACTATAATTAAACTTGCCATAAATTGAACTGCTTAAGCTAGCACGAACTTCAACACCAACACCAATAATACCACCACCAATTCTCCTGCAAAGATTACCGCTTTCAATGCCACCAATTGCACTAATAAGAGCACCAAGACCAATGGCACCATCAATGCCAGCAAATCCACTACTAATATTATCATTTCTGGTACCACCAATGTAACCACTAAAGATGCTAGTCATGCTGCCACCAATCCCACTATTAAAACTACCCAATATACCACCAATGATACTACCACTTATGCCATTATTAAATTTACCACCAATGATACTCCTTAAGTTAGCACGAACTTTACCACCAACAATCCCACCACCAATTCCACTCCTAAGATTACGACTACTAGTGCCACCAATTGGACTAGTAAAATTACCACCATCAGTGACACCGCCAACAATATTACTACTGGATTAAAGAATAATCATAACTCTATACTTTTCAAATAATTACAGATCTATAGAAGTTACTAAGCAACGGGTTCTACTGAGGCTGAAAATGGTGACCCTACCAATTCATGTATTGAAAATATAAGTTCTTCCAACACTAAAAAATTTCCCAAACAAATGCTACATCTCTATCAAGTAAGAAATCTCATTTTCAACCATGTGTGTTATGAAATGAAGTTAAAAAGTGATGGGGCTTCGTGAGATGGGAAACTCCTAATATAAGTAAACTTCGTGTTTTATTAGGTCAATAAAGAGTAATTTAGAGTTGTTTGTCTTATATACATTAGAAAAAAAATACACCCCACATAGATCCACTTGTACTATCTGCATTTATATTAATAATATATATTGGCATGGTAAAAGTTAAAGAATAATAAATAAACCTTACACGGTACATTGATGAAGAGAAAGGGAAGGCACTTGGAGCATTTTCTTCATTGTTTTTGGAACTTGTTGCAAGTAGCAAGAAAAATATAATTCCTGTGAAAATGTCTCTAAAGTAAGGTCATACATAAACATAAAATAAATTTAATAGTATAATTCAACAAATATGAACATAAAATATAAATAATTCGTTGGCTTCTTTTCTATAATTTTCATTTTTTTCATATATCATGTATTTGATTATTTATGTGGAACAAAAAAAATTACGACAAATGTAACTCTTTTTTTCTAACCTTGACATATAATCTTGAAAGGATAATTCTTGACATAGAGGTCATGTAAAAACAAATACAAGTGACTGTAAATCTACATACATATATACAAGGAAAATGGGATACTTATTTTAGTGTTTGATTTCTACCAAAAGTTTGTGCAAATAACACATATGAAAAGAAAATGAAGAAACAGGGAAATATAAATTATTACCTTAACTTTGTTAAACAACATCAATTCATGATAACCTGTAAACCTTATCCACAATTCATTTGATTAGTCGTCGGCCAATTCATTTGGAGATGTGTTTAACTTTAGAGAACCAAAACACTCTTTCATAGAAAATACAAATAACTCCAAAATAGTATTTCATGGCCATGTACAAATTCATTTTGTTTGTAAGGCCGCCGGCTTGTGCTGATATTAGGGTTTTACCTACCTTTTTAATATCCTATATTTTGCAGGCCTAATTGTATATCTTGGGTTTGAATGGGCCCAATTTATTTGAAATTGTTTTTTATCTTAGTATCAATTTCTTATTAGAAATTAAAATTTTTTCTTTTTGTAAAAATATAATTTAACAAAGTCTTCTCCATGTATTATACAAACTAATTGGGTGTTGATTTACAAATATAAGTAAACAAGCATTCCTTTAATTTATTTTGTTTTGTAAATAAAATGAGATTCTATAAATTAAGTGGTAAGAATTGTAGAAAAACTTAACTAGAAATGATATTTTCTCAAAAAATTTAAATTTTATTTAGTGAAATTATATATAAATTCCCTACTGACCTCAACTAATAAACCATAAAAAATTTGAAAAACTCGTCTCATTCGATGTTAAGAAAGTCATATTTAAAAAGGCCCGAAGCTGCATGAACATATATTTTATTATAAAAATTTGCTTCTCTCCTAAAGAACAAAAACTTGGATTTACTCAAATTTGGAATTTTGAAAATATCGAAATAATTTTTTGATAGTTTTATTTTTCATCCAATTTTTTACACTAAAATATTTTGGGATAAAATTTTAAATCGGAAAAAATTCTACACATCTTTAATATATTAAAGAAAATTTAACAAATGTACATTATTTTTCGAAGAAATGAAAAGTAATAAAATTAAGTTTTTTATATATATCTAATTCGGAAGGGCTGTAATTTGCGCCATTCTTGGGCCTCAAAATTTTGTATAAAATCCAAATTCATTAGTTTTTTAGAAAAATTGATTAGATCCAAATTCTAAATTTGTAAATTAATTAAGCCACCCTTAACACTATTTAATTTATCTTTATATAAATTATTAAATATTTATCTTTTAAGTTGAAATGAATATTTATCTTTTTTAGTTGAAATAAATTAGTCAATTAAATTATAATTATTATGTTCCCACTGTGGCTTATAGGCTTTCTATTCTACCAAAATTTTATATTTGTTTGCTAATAGAACCTATAATATTTCTCACTTTGTAAGTCAAGAGTTATTATTATTATTTAAGCAAGCAAAATAACTTCTAATTGGATTTATCTTCTTGTACCTAGATAATCCATCAAGAAACTAACAATTCATATTTTCAATAGAATTAGTCAGACCAAAATTCAAGATTTGTTCCAGTAAAACCAAGTCCTAACAACACTTTAAATACTCATTTAAATTTGATAAAATTTATATAAAAATAAGTCAAAAAAGAAACATGCAAATCAATGCAAGAAGCAGTGTTTAAGATATAGTAAGTCTACTATAGACCACCGCACATGAAGCATGTTTTTTTCATAGTATTTAGCATCAAATAATTTAGAAATAATAGTTGTTGCCATCACTAATGAGGAATTGAGAGGATGGAATCATTGGCATGTTGTTCTCCAAGTATGCAGAAGGAGCAGCAACCCCACTTCCAAGTTGTACCAAGTAACCAACATCCTTAAGAATCATCTCCATACCAGTAAGACAGCCTATCACTTGCAACTACAAAAAACACCGGAAAGTTTATAGTAGAATATTTAAAAATATTTCATTATTTTTCGAAATGGTTAGTAAGAGGTAAATAGAGAGAAAATATTTATAACTTGTCAAAAGGAAGTAGGATACAAGGTTATGGCTCATATTATGAATTTGACATAGTTTTGTTAAGGCTTCTCAAAGTGAATTGAGGAACTAACATATTTTACTATTAATCTTGTCTTTGGTCAATATGTATATGCAACAAAATCTATAACAATGAATATAAGAAATGACAATATACCTCATTTAGATTTCTCACATGATCTATCCTCGAATCCTTTCATGCTACTTTATTAAGTCCAAGCCATAAGATCCACTTGTATCATTGTATGCCCTTCTAATAACTTCTCAACTATCAATGTAAGTAGGTACCATAACTACAGTAACAATATGACTAATATGACTAAACTGTTCATCTATTTTTCAGCCCCAATCCTCCACAACAAACGTGTGATATGAACATATAGTCACACAATATTTAAAAATTTAAAAAGAGATGAGCACACAATAATCCGATTCTTAAAATTCTGTAAGCAATTAGATGATGAAATAAAAATACTACAATTAAAATCATTGCACTTGTAATGCTTAAATCATCTATAAATTGAACTCTTTTGTAATATTTACATTGTATTTACAAATAATGGTTTCAACATGTTTCTACTTTCTATGCATCTCACAAATAATACATAATCAAACAAAAAATATTTTCATGTTTTGCTTAAGCTGCATATAAGAATAAAGCATTGAACTTGTTGTTTTTGCAAGGGGAGTGTGCCTTGCTATCACGTTATAAAGTCTTTCCTCAAATATTAGATCAAGTGATGCCTGAGACCAGATAAAAGTTGAATGGAACGAGTACAAAATCTCGTGTTCAATTTGTTTCACCTTTTTGGCTCTCATTACATAAGCAACTCATGACTTTTTGTTTATATATAAAAATAATATATAAGACTCTGTGTTAGGAGGGTTAGGAGGGTTAGGAGGGTCAGATATATTTCAACATATAAAGTGAATTCAATAATTATTGTAGTTTGTTAGAATCAAGAATATATGATCACATTTTGTGTAATACAACTTATGTATTATAGCCACTATCAGATATTGTCGCTTAAATAATCATCATAAACATATTTACGTTTGCAAAATAAATTGAACAAAATAAATACTTAATCTTCAATTATAAAGTAACGTATATAAAATATGTAAATGTCAAGATTAATGAATATTGATATGTCTTTTCTAAAAAAATACAAAACATTAAGAAAGTCATATTTAAAAAGGCCCGAAGCTGTCTCAACATAAATTTTATTATAAAATTTTGCTTCTCTCCTAAAGAGAAAAAACTTGGATTAACTCAAATTCGAAATTTTAAAATTATCGAAATAATTTTTTTGATAGTTTTATTTTTCATCCAATTTTTTACACTAAAATATTTTTGGATAAAATTTTAAATCGGATAAAATTCTACACATCTTTAATATATTTAAAGAACTTTAACAAATGTACATTATTTTTAGAAGAAACGAAAAGTAATAAAATTAAGTTTTTTACATATATCTAATTCGGACGTGCCGTAATTTGCGCCATTCTTGGGCCTCAAAATTTTGTATAAAATCCAGATTCATTATTTTTTTAGAAAAATTGATTTGATAAAAATTCTAAATATTTAAATTAATTATGCCACCCTTAACACTATTTAATTTATCTTTATATATTGATATGTCTTTTCTAAAAAAATACATAACATTAATAAATGAATAAGAAAATAATTTATATACTGAATATGAAAAAAAATTATTTTATCTTTATCGCCTCCCAACAACACCTATTATTTTACAAAAAATATAAATTTAAACAATTCGATAAAAATAATGAACAATTATGTGGTATCCAATTTAAAGTCCAATTATATAACAGCTAAATCGACTAATTATTATTGAATGAATATATGTAAAGAAGGTACTTAATATTGATAAATGATATATAAAAATACATTATATTTAGTGTCAAATATAAACCATAAAAAATTTGAAAAACTCGTCTGATTCGATCTTAAGAAAGTCATATTTAAAAAGGCGCGAAGCTGCTTGAACATCTATTTTATTATAAAACATTGCTTCTCTCCTAAAGAGAAAAAACTTGGATTTACACAAATTTGGAATTTTAAAAATATCGAAAAAAAAATTTGATAGTTTTATTTTTCATCCAATTTTGTACACTAAAATATTTTGGGATAAATTCTAAATGGGAAACAATTCTACACATATTTAATATATTAAAAGAAAATTTAACAAATGTACATTATTTTTTGAAGAAATGAAAAGTAATAAAATTAAGTTTTTTACATATATCTAATTCGGAAGTGCTGTAATTTGCGCCATTCTTGGCCCTCAAAATTTTGTATAAAAATCCAAATTCTATAGTTTTTTAGAAAAATTGATTTGATCCAAATTCTAAATATGTAAATTAATAAAGCCACCCTTAACACTATTTAATTTATCTTTATTAAAATTATTAAATATTATCTTTTAAGTTTAAATGAAGATTTATCTTTTTTAGTTGAAATAAATTAGTCAATTAAATTATAATTATTATGTTCCCACTATGGCTTATTGGCTTTCTATTCTACCAAAATTTTATTTTTGTTTGCTAATAGAACCTATAATATTTCTCACTTTGTAAGTCAAGAGTTATTATTGGTATTTAAGCAAGCAAAATAACTTTTAATTGGATTTATCTTCTTGTACCTAGATAATCCATCAATAAACTAACAATTCATATTTTCAATAGAATTGGTGGGACCAAAATTCAAGACTTGTTCCACTAAAACCAAGTCCTAACAACACTTTAAATACTCATTTAAATTTGATAAAATTTACATAAAAATAAGTCAACAAAGAAACATGCAAATCAATACAAGAAGCAGTGTTTAAGATATAGCAAGTCTACTATAGACCACCCCACATGAAGCATGTTTTTTACATAGTATTTAGCATAAAATGATTTAGAAATAGTAATAGTTGCTGCAATCACTAATGGGGAATTGAGAGGATTGAATTATTGGCATGTTGTTCTCCAAGTATGCAAGAGCAGCAACCCCACTTCCAAGTTGTACCAAGTAACCAACATCCTTAAGAATCATCTCCATACCAGTAAGACAGCCTATCACTTGCAACTACAAAAAACACCGGTAAGTTTATAGTAGAATATTTATAAATATTTCATTGTTTTTCGAAATGGTTAGTAAGAGGTAAATAGTGAGAAAATATTTATAACTTGTCTCGTTTATGAGTGATTGTGTAGTCTTAGCAAAAGGAAGTAGGGTACAAGGTTATGGCTTGTATTATGGATTTGACATAGTTTTGTTAAAGCTTCTCAAAGAGAATTGAGGAACTAACATATTTTACTATTAATCTTGTCTGTGGTCAATATATAGATGCAACAAAATCTATAACATTGAATATATGAAATGACAATATACCTCATTTAGATTTCTCACATGATCTATCCTCGAATCCTTTCATGCTACTTTATTAAGTCCAAGCCATAAGATCCAGTTGTATCATTCTATGCCCTTCTAATAACTTCTCAACTATCAATATAAGCAGGTATCATAACCGCAGTAACAATATGACTAATATGACTAAACCGTTCATCTTTCTCAATGCAGTTTTTCAGCCACCAGGCCTCCACAACAAACCTGTGATATGAACATATAGTCACACAATATCCAAAAATGTAAAATAGAGATGAGCACAGAATAATCCGATTCTTAAAATTCTGTAAGCAATTAGATGATGAAATAAAAATCGACTACAATTAAAATCATTGCACTTGTAATTCTTAAATCATCTATAAACTGAACTCGTTTGTAATATTTACATTGTATCTACAAATAATTGTTTTAACATGTTTCCACTTTCTATGCATCTCACAAAGAATATATAATCAAACACAAAATATTTTCAGTGTTTTGCTTAAGCTGCATACAAGAATAAAGCATTTAACTTGTTGTTGTTGCAAGGGGAGTGTGCCTTACTATTACCTTATCAAGTCTTTCCTCGAATATTAGATCAAGTGATGCCTGAGATCACATAAAAGTTGAATGGAACGAGTACAAAATCTCGTGTTCAATTTGTTTCACCTATTTGGCTCTCATTACATAAGCAACTCATGACTTCTTGTTTATATATAAAAATAATATATAAGACTCTGTGTTAGGAGGGTTAGGAGGGTCAGATATATTTCAACATATAAAGTGAATTCAATAATTATTGTAGTTTGCTAGAATCAAGAATATATGATCACATTTTGTATAATACAACTTATGTATTATAGCCACTATCACATATTGTGGCTTATGAATTTTTGCACATAAAATTATATAATAACGCTATATTAAATAGTAGAAATATATAAAAACACTTTCCAAGATAATCAAAAATTAATAACTTTCTGTTCTTTGAGAACAACTTTGTCATCAATATCACCAACACCAAAAAAATGCTTGATGTACCAATGAATCATCATTCTTTGGAGCAGACCTTGACGCTTAATAATATATAATGAGATGGCTACATGGTAAGGTTTTCTCCAAAAACTTTATCAAAATATCCATAATTTATTTAAGTTCCTCCTTAAGAGAATGGTAATGTGTGATATGATAGGTGAGTAATGGTATTTGATTTCTTAAACCTTAAATCTAATAAATATGGTTAACAATATGGAAATTAAAATTAATTTAAATTTAAAATAAATAAGAAAATAGTAGAGATGATAGAAACATTATAATTTTCCTGGTATTTTAGTGGATTATAGAGTGTTGTATACATGTATGTCTCAATACATGGAGGCTCTAATTTTTTATAATGTAGTACTTTGCAATGGAGAAATTTGATCAAAATTAAAGAGTGGTTATTAATTAGAGAAATACATTGTGTTCAATTTAGTTTTACTTACACATATTTCTCAACAAATCAATTCTATGGTAAAATCCTTTTTATCCATATAATTAACAAATTGAGTTCTAGTGGGGGATACTTGAATGAGGTACATGGTAAAAAGGAGAAAATAAAGTGTACCAAAGTTTTTTAAGTTGTAAAAGAGAACTTTAATCATTATATCAATAAATATCCATTCCAACCTATCTTATGCCTTAAAATATAAATTCTTAACCTAGCCAGGCCCTTTTTTCCCTTGTGACTTCAAAGCAATCATTGTATTATGAGCTAATAGCCTCCCTTCATTAAAAACACTCTGTTTGTTAGACACTGTCTAGATTAAACATAGTTTAAACTTATTCACCACCACCTTCGACGGTATGCACATCACAACATTATAAAAATAGATAGGTCGAAGATCTTCCATATGTTTCAGTTGTTTAACCTTAGGAATAAGACATACAAGCCTACGATTTAGTTCCCTTGGCCCATGTCGTGTATCAAAGAAAATATGACAAAATAGAACAACATATCTTTTAAAAATATTTTAATACGTATGAAAAATGCCGGGTTCGACCCATGTGGATCTAGTGAGTTGTATTGATGCATGAACAAGACTACATTCTTAACTTCCTCCTCCCTAATAGGTACTATGATGTACTGATTGTGAAATAATAATTAAAAAAAGTTTGCAAAAAGGGTAAAATTTGACACGACCTTAATCGAATAACCATATATCAAACAAAATGGTAAAATATGACAGAAATTTAAACAACTTACCCGAGCAGAAACAAAACCATGTAAAGCCATAGGAAAAAACATATGTGTGTGTACTATCCAACTAAATCATAGTGGAAGACATATAGATATGGAGGCCATAACAAGGAATATCACATATGCATGTCTCATAATTACAATATACCTGTTTATCTTGTCGTGGTTTCGATATTTTTGTTTATAACTATGAGCCAAAGCCAAAGCGACCAAATCGAAATGTTCCTCCAGACTCTGATATTTTACTTTGAGCAGAAGATGCTTTTTTGATGAGTCGATTTGATCCATGTTTGTGGAGAAACCACCCTGCAAAGAGAAAGTCAGGTACCGAGATTTGTAAATAACAATCTGAGAATCTTAGATTTAAATTTAATTTAATTGCTTATCACCAAATGATAAGGAGTTGATAAAAAAGAACACAAAATATTTTACCTATCCAAGGGAATCCATGTTATAAAAGATGGCAACCTTTCCACTTTTGCTAACTTGATACATTTCCCTGTAGTAGGTAGCAAGGTCATAGTTGCAGATCAATGTCCTCCACTAATACTATAGATGTCATTTTCTTCGTTATTTGTATTAATAACATATCGCCTCTCCAACCTTGAACTATTCTTGTTATCGACACTTGTTGTATCTCTTCTTTCAAGACATTTGTTCTCACTTCCCGTAGCTCGGGTCATCTTCTCACAATTTTCTTTTATCTTTTTCTAAAATGAAAACGGTAAAAAAAATTATAAGATGTGAATTATAATAACACTTGCTTAATTGATTCTTAATAAACAATTATACAAATACCCTTATATGACCTAGGCGATTGGACACAAGTTTTTATTTAACGAGTCAATATATAATAAAACATCTGAAATTTCTTCTTTGTAGTACTTCATTCTATAAAGATTAACAAACTATTAGAACATGGAACAAACAAAAAGTCCAAAAAACAAATTCTACTTTTACAACGACAAGTGATACCTTACAATTTCATACAACTGTCATTCCAAACAAATCCCATTACAACTCAGAACTGATAATAAGACACGATTGACACATAAATATAATTTAAAAAAAAAACCCTAATTAACAAATAGTGTAACATCCATAAAAGATCCCAAACACAAAATAACATAGAAACATGAAAGCAATGAGGTAAATTAAACAATAATTAACAATAATCAACCAAATTTAATCTTCTCCTAAATTAAATTTAGTGAATTGAAAGAACTTTAGGAAAGATGATTTGGGGAAAAAAATACATTCCGTTCAAGGTTTAATCTTTTCCGAGATTTAATCTTCTTGGAGCTTTAGTCTTTACAAAGATTTAATATTCAGTGTTTGAGAGAAATATTTCAGCAAAGATTTAATCTTTCGTCGCAGTGGAGATTGTTTGACAGTCTGTGTTTTTTTTGTTTATTTAATAGACAGCCGGGAAAATAATTTCAGCAAGCCCGCTCACAAGTTTTGAACAAGATAGCCTAGCTTTTCGGCCCAAATCTTTGATCTACTGTAACGATTATATAATGTATTGCAATAACATGTATTTGTAACGACCTCGAAATTTTGTTGATTCAGTTGCAATGTTTTTAAAATCCCTTGCAATAGACATGAAATCACCTTTCACCAGCAACGTTTATTGGATGGTTTTAAAAATATGGTTGCGAAAGCAATTCTATGGTATAGTGAACAAAACCTTGTATAACCATTATTCATCTAATACTTGATACTCCTACAGGCTGGAAGTTATTCCTCATACATACCCTGATATACTCTGGTGATATTTATGAATTAGTTTATGCCCCGAAATAAATGTTTTATCAATTTTAATTATGATTCTGTTTTATTGAATTACAATATTTATCATGTTGAATTGTTATAGAATTGGATAGGTTTCTAAATATGGCACAGATTCGTGGTCAGACCAGATTGGTGGTCATATTAGGCCAATGTGTGCCTTGGATCCAGTATAGAGAATAGAGATGTGTGCCTTAATCCGGTTAGTGTGTCACTGATTAGCAGCCTAACCTTGGTTTTAAACTTAAAAATGAATATCCAATTCTAATAATTGCTTAACAAGGAACTAGATTCCTATGAATCATTTCAATTGATCATTGTTAACACCCGATTATTATTATTATAACTTCCTGAGCTAGTTAGCTAACCCTTGTGAATCTGTTTAAGTCATTCTACAGTTAAAATAGAAATTATTGGTAACGAGGATCCCCAGTCCAGTATGCGATCTAGGATTCCCGGTTGAGTTGGATCGAGCTAGTTTGAGTTATGCAAGTTTGTAAGAATAATTTCATTTTCATTTGTAAGTTAAACTAGTTGGGATTTGGTATGACGTAATAAAAGTCAAGGTTGTGGTTGGTTTCTCATACTTTAACCTGTTGTGATCCGTGGTTGCGTAAATAAGGGTAATTGCATATAATATTTCATATACAGGTTTATATAATATGTGTGTTGTGAACCCCAAACTTCTGATTCGGGTTTCGAGGGCGTCACAACCACCCTCTCTGAAGCTAAATCAACTACTAATATTACCTAATATACAACCAGTACTACCACTAAAATTACCAACAATGCTACCATAAATTGCCACTACTAAGACTAACCAATATAACATCAATGCTACCACCTGTAATATCATAATTAAACTGGCCATAAATGGAACTACTTAAGCTAGCACGAACTTCAACACCAATACTAATAATACCACCACTAAGCTACCAATACGACAACTAAGCTACCACCAATGCCACCACCAATGCCACTACTAAGACTAACCAATATAACATCAATGCTACCACCTGTAATACTATAATTAAACTTGCCATAAATGGAACTGCTTAAGCTAGCACGAACTTCAACACCAACACCAATAATACCACCACCAATTCTCCTGCAAAGATTACCGCTTTCAATGCCACCAATTGCACTAATAAGAGCACCAAGACCAATGGCACCATCAATGCCAGCAAATCCACTACTAATATTATCGTTTCTAGTACCACCAATGTAACCACTATCGTTTCTGGTACCACCAATGTAACCACTAAAGATGCTAGTCATGCTGCCACCAATCCCACTATTAAAACTACCCAATATACCACCAATGATATTACCACTTATGCCATTATTAAATTTACCACCAATGATACTCCTTAAGTTAGCACGAACTTTACCACCAACAATCCCACCACCAATTCCACTCCTAAGATTACGACTACTAGTGCCACCAATTGGACTAGTAAAATTACCACCATCAGTGACACCGCCAACTATATTACTACTGGATTAAAGAATAATCATAACTCTATACTTTTCAAATAGTTACAGATCTATAGAAGTTACTAAGCAACGGGTTCTAGTGAGGCTGAAAATGGTGACCCTACCAATTCATGTATTGAAAATATAAGTTCTTCGAACACTAAAAAATTTCCCAAACAAAGGCTACATCTCTATCAAGTAAGAAATCTCATTTTCAACCATGTGTGTTATGAAATGAAGTTAAAAAGTGATGGGGCTTCGTGAGATGGGAAACTCCTAATATAAGTAAACTTCGTGTTTTATTAGGTCAATAAAGAGTAATTTAGAGTTGTTTGTCTTATATACATTAGAAAAAAAATACACCCCACATAGATCCACTTGTACTATCTGCATTTATATTAATAATATATATTGGCATGGTAAAAGTTAAAGAATAATAAATAAACCTGACACCGTACATTGATGAAGAGAAAGGGAAGGCACTTGGAGCATTTTCTTCATTATTTTTGGAACTTGTTGCAAGTAGCAAGAAAAGTATAATTCCTGTGAAAATGTCTCTAGAGTAAGGTCATACATAAACATAAAATAAATTTAATAGTATAATTCAACAAATATGAACATAAAATATAAATAATTCGTGGGCTTCTTTTCTATAAATTTTCATTTTTTTCATATATCATGTATTTGATTATTTATGAGGAACAAAAAAAATTACGACAAATGTAACTGTTTTTTTCTAACCTTGAAATATAATCTTGAAAGGATAATTCTTGACATAGAGGTCATGTAAAAACAAATACAAGTGACTCTAAATCTATATACATATATACAAGGAAAATGGGATACTTATTTTAGTGTTTGATTTCTACCAAAAGTTTGTGCAAATAACACATATGAAAAGAAAATGAAGAAACAGGGAAATATAAATTATTACCTTAACTTTGTTAAACAAGATCAATTCATGATAACGTGTAAACCTTATCCACTTAGTCCTCCACCAATTCATTTGATTAGTGGTCGGCCAATTCACTTGGAGATGTGTTTAACTTTAGAGAACCAAAACACTCTTTCATAGAAAATACAAATAACTCCAAAACACTATTTCATGGCCATGTACAAATTCATTTTGTTTGTAAGGCGGGCTTGTGCTGATATTAGGGTTTTACCTACCTTTTTAATATCCTATATTTTGCAGGCCCAATTGTATATCATGGGTTTGAATGAGCCCAATTTATTTTAAATTGTTTTTTATCTTAGTATCAATTTCTTATTTCAAATTAAAATTTTTTCTTTTTGTAAAAATATAATTTAACAAAGTCTGCTCCATGTATTATACAAACTAATTGTGTGTTGATTTACAAACATAAGTAAACAAGCATTCCTTTAATTTATTTTGTTTTGTAAATAAAATGAGATTCTATAAATTAAGTGGTAAGAATTGTAGAAAAAACTTAACTAGAAATGATATTTTCTCAAAAAATTTAAATTTTATTTAGTGAAATTATATATAAATTCCCTACTGACCTCAACTAATAAACCATAAAAAATTTGAAAAACTCGTCTGATTCGATCTTAGAAAAGTCATATTTAAAAAGGCCCGAAGCTGCATGAACATATATTTTATTATAAAAATTTGCTTCTCTCCTAAAGAACAAAAACTTGGATTTACTCAAATTTGGAATTTTGAAAATATCAAAATAATTTTTTTGATAGTTTTATTTTTCATCCAATTTTTTACACTAAAATATTTTGGGATAAAATTTTAAATCGGAAAAAATTCTACACATCTTTAATATATTTAAAGAAAATTTAACAAATGTACATTATTTTTCGAAGAAATGAAAAGTAATAAAATTAAGTTTTTTACATATATCTAATTCGGATGGGTTGTAATTTGCGCCATTCTTGGACCTCAAAATTTTGTATAAAATCCAAATTCATTAGTTTTTTAGAAAAATCGATTTGATCCAAATTCTAAATATGTAAATTTATTAAGCCACCCTTAACACTATTTAATTTATCTTTATATAAATTATTAAATATTTATCTTTTAAGTTGAAATGAATATTTATCTTTTTTAGTTGAAATAAATTAGTCAATTAAATTATAATTATTATGTTCCCACTGTGGCTTATAGGCTTTGTATTCTACCAAAATTTTATATTTGTTTGCTAATAGAACCTATAATATTTATCACTTTGTAAGTCAAGAGTTATTATTATTATTATTTAAGCAAGCAAAATATCTTCTAATTGGATTTATCTTCTTGTACCTAGATAATCCATCAAGAAACTAACAATTCATATTTTCAATAGAATTAGTCAGACCAAAATTCAAGATTTGTTCCAGTAAAACCAAGTCCCAACAACACTTTAAATACTCATTTAAATTTGATAAAATTTATATAAAAATAAGTCAACAAAGAAACATGCAAATCAATGCAAGAAGCAGTGTTTAAGATATAGTAAGTCTACTATAGACCACCGCACATGAAGCATGTTTTTTTCATAGTGTTTAGCATCAAATGATTTAGAAATAATAGTGGCTGTCATCACTAATGAGGAATTCAGAGGATGAAATCATTGGCATGTTGTTCTCCAAGTATGCAGAAGGAGCAGCAACCCCACTTCCAAGTTGTACCAAGTAACCAACATCCTTAAGAATCATCTCCATACCAGTAAGACAGCCTATCACTTGCAACTACAAAAAACACTGGTAAGTTTATAGTAGAATATTTATAAATATTTCATTGTTTTTCGAAATGGTTAGTAAGAGGTAAATAAAGAGAAAATATTTATAACTTGTCAAAAGGAAGTAGGATACAAGGTTATGGCTCATATTATGAATTTGACATAGTTTTGTTAAGGCTTCTCAAAGAGAATTGAGGAACTAACATATTTTACTATTAATCTTGTCTTTGGTCAATATGTATATGCAACAAAATCTATAACATTGAATATAAGAAATGACAATATACCTCATTTAGATTTCTCACATGATCTATCCTCGAATCCTTTCATTCTACTTTTCTCACATGTCGTAAAAATTTGCTTCTCTCCTAAAGAGAAAAAACTTGGATTTACTCAAATTCGGAATTTTAAAAATATCGAAATAATTTTTTTGATAGTTTTATTTTTCATCCAATTTTTTACACTAAAATATTTGGGGATAAAATTCTAAATCGGAAAAAATTCTACACATCTTTAATATATTTAAAGAAAATTTAACAAATGTACATTATTTTTTGAAGAAATGAAAAGTAATAAAATTAAGTTTTTTTACATATATCTAATTCGGACGTGCTGTAATTTGTGCCATTCTTGGGCCTCAAAATTTTGTATAAAATTCAAATTCATTAATTTTTTAGAAAAATTGATTTGATCCAAATTCTAAATATGTAAATTAATTAAGCCACCCTTAACACTATTTAATTATCTTTATTTAAATTATTAAATATTTATCTTTTAAGTTGAAATGAACATTTATCATTTTTAGTTGAAATAAATTAGTCAATTTAATTATAATTATTATGTTCCCACTGTGGCTTATTGGCTTTGTATTCTACCAAAATTTTATTTTTGTTTGCTAATAGAACCTATAATATTTCTCACTTTGTAAGTAAAGAGTTATTATTGGTATTTAAGCAAGCAAAATAACTTCTAATTGCATTTATCTTCTTGTACCTAGATTTTTTTTTTTTGACAAATGCAGAAAGTTCTCATTAAATTGAATATAGTAGAGTCGGGACAAACCCCCAACTGTCGATACAGGTGATAAAATAAATAACATACTAAAAACAATTAGATGATTTATTTGCTGATCGTTTAACATATAGAATTTAAAAATTCTTGAAATTAAAAACGAAATCAAAGACATCCCAAGCAATCCAAATTGCAGCAGCATCTCTGAAAATAGCAACATCTAAATTGACCATATTACATAAAAACTATGGTTAGCCCAGTGTTCAGAAACACCAATCGCATAAAATGAGATTGAAGATGCGGCACCCCAGCTATCTACATGCCGGACTCGAGCTATAGACATGCCGAAGGCACCCCAGCTATCTACATGCAGGATACCAGCTATAGACATGCCGAAAGTATAAACCCATGAAAGATGACCAATCTTTAGTTGTGAAAGGTGAGCTCTTGCAATAATCACCACCGTCCCAAATCCAATGCAGGCTTTGCAGATCACCAAAAATATCAATAAATTTGTCCTCAACACATCTATCACCAGATAAACCCAACCATGACTAAATAAAAACATAACAAACACTCCAAAAGGAGAGACAAAACACACACTCCTAAAGGAGAGACACACAAACACCCAAAAAATTGGATTTTATTGAAAGGAAATAAACGAGAATAAGAGAAAATAAAGGGGTTGGGGCTTTCCACCGGAGAAAACCAGTGGAAGCCCCTCGATTTACTTGAAAATAGACAAACCCTAACAGAGAGGATGAAAGAAGAGAGGCCGCTGAGAGTTTTAATAATGCTACTTAATCCAAAATCTCTTGTAAATGAGTTTTTTTAATAATGCTACTTAATCCAAAATCTGTACCAAAATAGTTATAAAATGACGTGACTGTACAAGTGTTGAAATTTAGTTGGTTCTTCTTGTACCTAAATAATCCATAAAGAAACTTACAATTCATGTTTTTAATAGAATTAGTCAGACCAAAATTCAAGACTTGTTCCACTAAAACCAAGTCCTAACAACACTTTAAATACTCATTTAAATTTAATAAAATTTACATAAAAATAAGTCAACAAAGAAACATGCAAATCAATCCAAGAAGCAGTGTTTAAGATATAGTAAGTCTACTGTAGACCACCGCACATGAAGCATGTTTTTTATATATTATTTATCATAAAATGATTTAGAAATAGTAATAGTTGCTGCAATCACTAATGGGGTATCTAGAGGATGGAATTATTGGCACGTTGTTCTCCATATTTGCAGAAGCAGCAGCAACCCCACTTCCAAGTTGTACCAAGTAACCAACATCCTTAAGAATCATCTCCATACGAGTAAGACACCCTATCACTTGCAACTACAAAAAACACCCGTATGTTTATAGTAGAATATTTATAAATATTTCATTGTTTTTAGAAATTGTTAGTAAGAGGTAAATAGAGAGAAAATATTTATAACTTGTCTCGTTTATGACTGATTGTGTGGTCTTAGCAAAAGGAAGTAGGATACACGGTTATGGCTCATAGTATGAATTTGACAAAGTTTTGTTAAAGTTTCTCAAAGAGAATTGAGGAACTACCATATTTTACTATTAGTCTTGTCTCTGGTCAATATGTAGATGCAACAAAATCTATAACATTAAATATAAGAAATGATAATATACCTCATTTAGATTTCTCACATGATCTATCCTCGAATCCATTCTTTCTACTTTATTAAGTCCAAGCCATAAGATCCAGTTGTATCATTCTATGCCCTTCTAATAACTTCTCAACTATCAATGTATGCATGTACCATAACCGCACTAACAATATGACTAATATGATTAAACCGTTCATCTTTCTAAGTGCAATTTTTCAGCCCCCAGGCCTCCACAACAAACCTGTGATATGAACATATAGTCACACAATATCCAAAAATGTAAAACAAAGATGAGCACAGAATAATCCGATTCTTAAAATTATGTCGGCAATTAGATGATGAAATAAAAATTGACTAAAATTAAAATCATTGCACTTGTAATTCTTAAATCATCTATAAAATGACTTGGTTTGTAATATTTGCATTGTATCTACAAATAATGGTTTCAACATGTTTCTACTTTCTATGCATCTCACAAAGAATACATAATGAAACAAAAAATATTTTCAGTGTTTTGCTTAAGCTGCATATAAGAATAAAGCATTTAACTTGTTGTTGTTGCAAGGGGAGTGTGCCTTGCTATTACGTTCTCAAGTCTTTCCTCGAATATTAGATCAAGTGATGCCTGAGACCACATAAAAGTTTAATGGAACGAGTACAAAATCTCATGTTCAATTTGTTTCACCTTTTTGGCTCTCATTACATAAGCAACTCATGACTTATTCTTTATATATAAAAATAATATATAAGACTCTGTGTTAGAAGGGTTAGGAGGGTCAGATATATTTCAACATATAAAGTGAATTCAATAATTATTGTAATTTGCTGGAATCAAGAATATATGATCACATTTTCTGTAATACAACTTTTGTATTATAGCCACTATCAGATATTGTCGCTTATGAATTTTTGCACATAAAATTATATAATAACGTTATGTTAAATCTTAAAAATATATAAAAACACTTTCCAAGATAATCAAAAATTAATAACTTTCCGTTCTTTGAGAACAACTTTGTCATCAATATCACCAACACCAAGAAAATGCTTGATGTACCAATGGATCATCATTCTTTGGAGCAGACCTTCACACTTAATGATATATAATGATATCGCTAAATGGTAAGGTTTTCTCCAAAAACTTTATCAATATATCCCCAATTTATTTAAGTTCCTCTATAAGAGAATGGTAATGTGTGATATGGTAGCTCATTAATGGTATTTGATTTCTTAAACCTTAAATCTAATAAACATGGTTAACAATATGGAAATTAAAATTAATCTAAATTTAAAATAAATAAGAAAATAGTAGAGATGATAGAAACATTATAATTTTCCTGGTATGCTGGTGGATTATAGAGTGTTGTATACATTATAATTTTTTATAATGTATTACTTTGCAATGAAGAAATTTGATCAAAATTAAAGAGTGGTTATTAATTAGAGAGACACATTGTGTTCAATTTTGTTTTACTTACACATATTTTTCAACAAATCAATTCTATGTTAAAATCCTTTTTATCCATATAATTAAAAGTGCTACTGGCGCATACTTGAATCTGGAACATGGTGAAAAGGAGAAAATAAAGTGTACCAAAGTTGTTTAAGTTGTAAAAGGGAACTTTAATCGTTGTATCAATAAATCTCCATTCCAACCTATCTAATGCCATAAAATATCAATTCTTAACCCAGCCACGCCCTTTTTTCCCTTGTGACTTCAAATGCAATCACTGTATTATGAACTAATAGCCTCCCTTCATTAAAAGCACTCTGTTTGTTAGACACTGTCTAGATTAAACATAGTTTGAACTTATTCACCACCACCTTCGACAGTATGCGCATCAGAACATTATAAAGATAGATAGGTCGAAGATCTTCCATATGTTTCAGTTGTTTAACCTTAGGAATAAGACATACAAGCCTACGATTTAGTTCCCTTGGCCCATGTGGTGTATCAAAGAAAATCTGACAAAATAGAACAACATATCTTTTAAAAATATTTCAATACGTTTGAAAAATGCTGGGTTCGACCCATGTGGATCTAGTGACTTGTATTGATGCATGAAAAAGACTACATTCTTAACTTCCTCCTCCCTAATAGGTAACATGACCTAGTGATTGTGAAATAATAATTAAAAAAAGTTTGCAAAAAGGGTAAAATTTGACACGACCTTAATCTAATAACCATATATCAAACAAAACGGTAAAATTTAACATAAATTTAAACAACTTACCTGAGCAAAAACAAAACAATGTAAAGCCATAGGGAAAAACATATGTGTGTGTACTATCCAACTAAATCATAGTGGAAGACATGTAGATGTGGAGTCCATAACAAGGAATATCATATATGCATGTCCCATAATTATAATATACCTGTTTGTCTTATCGTGGTTTCGGTATTTTTTTTTATAACTATGAGAAAAAGCAAAAGCGACCAAATCGAGATGTTCCTCCAAGACTCTGATGTTTTACCTTGAGGAGAAGATGTTTTTTTGATGAGTCGATTTGATCCAAGTTTGTGGAGAAACCACCCTGTAAAGAGAAAGTCAGGTACCGGGTTTTGTAAATAACAATCTGAGAATCTCAGATTGTAATTTAATTTAATTCCTTATCACCAAATGATAAGGAGTTGTAAAAAAAAGCACAAAATGTTTTACCTATCCAAGGGAATCCATGTTATAAAAGATGGCAACCTTTCCACTTTTGCTAACTTGATACATTTCCCTGTAGTAGGTAGCAAGGTCATAGTTGTAGATCAATGTCCTCCACCAATACTATAGATGTTATTTTCTTCGTTATTTGTATTAATAACATATCGCCTCTCCGTCCTTGAACTATTCTTGTTATCGACACTTGTGGTATCTCTTCTTTCAAGACATTTGTTCTCACTTCCCGTAGCTTGGGTCATCTTCTCACAATTTTCTTTTATCTTTTTCTAAAATGAAACGAGTAAAAAAAATTATAAGATGTGAATTATAATAACACTTGCTTAATTGATTCTTAATAAACAATTATACAAACACCTTTATATTACCTAGGCGATTGGACACAAGTTTTTTATTTAACGATTCAATATATAATAAAACATCTGAAAGTATTGAATTTCTTCTTTGTAGTACTTCATTCTATAAAGATTAACAAACTATCAGAAGACCGAGCAAACAAAAATTCCAAAATACAAATTCTACTATTACAACCACAAGTGATACCTTAAAATTTCATACCACTGTCATTCCAAACAATTCCCAATACAACTCAGAACTGATAATAAGACACGATTGACACATAAACATGATTTAATAAAGATCCCAAACACAAAATAACATAGAAAGAGAAAAGCAAGGAGGTAAATTAAACAATAATTAACAATAATCGACCAAATTTAATCTTCTCCTAAATTAAATTTAGTGAATTGAAAGAACTTTAGGAAAGATGATTTGGGGAAAAAATACATTCCGTTCAAGGTTTAATCTTTTCCGAGATTTAATCTTCTTGGAGCTTTAGTCTTTACAAAGATTTAATATTCAGTGTTTGAGAGAAATATTTTAGCAAAGATTTAATCTTTCGCCGCAGTGGAGATTGTTTGACAGTCCGTGTTTTTTTATGTTATTTAATTGACAGCCGGGAAAACAATTTCAGCAAGCCCGCTCACAAGTTTTGAACAAGACCGCCTAACTTTTGGGCCCAAATCTCTGATCTACTGTAACGATTATATAATGTATTACAATAAAATATATTTGTAACTACCTCGAAATTTTGTTGATTCAGTTGCAATGTTTTTAAAATCCCTTGCAATAGACATGAAATCACCTTTCAACCACAACATTTTTTAGATAGTTTTTAGAAATCTGGTTGCGAAAGCAATTCTATGGTATAGTGAACTAAACCTTGTATAACCATTATTCTTTAATACCCGATTCTCCTACAGGCTGGAAGCTATTCCTCATACATACCCTGATATACTCTGGTGATATTTATGAATTGCTTTATGCTCTGAAATAAATGTTTTATCAACGTTAATTATGATTCTGTTTTATTGAATTACAATATTTATCATGGTGAATTGTTATAGAATTAGATAGCGTTCTAAATATGGAACATATTCGTGGTCACAACCACCATCTCCGAAGCTAAATCAACTCATAATACTACCTAATATACAACCAGTGCTACCCCTAAAGCTACTAGAAATGCTACCATAAATTGCCACTACTAAGACTAACCAATATAACATCAATGCTACCACCTGTAATACCATAATTAAACTGGCCATAAATGGAACTGCTTAAGCTAGCACGAACTTTAACACTAACACTAATAATACAACCACTAAGCTACCAATAGGACCACTAAGCTACCACCAATGCCATTACTAATACTAACCAATATTACATCAATGCTACCACCTGTAATACCATAATTAAACTGGCCATAAATGGAACTGCTTAAGGTAGCACGAAGTTCAAAACCAACACCAATAATACCACTACCAATTCTCCTGCAAAGATTACCCCTTTCAATGCTACCAATTGCACTAATAAGAGCACCAGGACCAATGGCACCATCAATGCCAGCAAATCCACTACTAATATTATCGTTTCTGGTACCACCAATGTATCCACTAAAGATGCTAGTCATGCTGCCACCAATCCCACTATTAAAACTACCCAATATACCACCAATGCTACTATCACTTATGCCATTATTAAAATTACCACCAATGATACTCCTTAAGTTAACACGAACTTCACCACCAACAATCCCACCACCAATTCCACTCCTAAGATTACGACTACTAGTGCCACCAATTGGACTAGTAAAATTACCATCACCAGTGACACCGCCAACAATATTACTACTGGAATCAAGAAAAACCACAACTCTATACTTTTCAAATAGTTACGGATCTATAGAAGTTACTAAGCAACATGTTCTAGTGAGGCTGAAAATGGTGACCCTACCAATTCATGTATTGAAAATATAAGTTCTTCCAACACTAAAAAATTTCCCAAACAAAGGCTACATCTCTATCAAGTAAGAAATCTCATTTTCAACCATGTGTGTTGTGAAATGAAGTTAAAAAATGATGGGGCTTCGTGAGATGGGAAACTCCTAATATAAGTAAACTTCGTGTTTAATTAGGTCAACAAAGAGTAATTTAGAGTTGTTTGTCTTATATACATTAGAAAAAAAATACACCCCACATAGATCCACTTGTACTATCTACATTTATATTAATAATATATATTGGCATGGTAAAAGTTAAAGAATAATAAAGAAACCTGACACCGTACATTGATGAAGAGAAAGGGAAGGCACTTGGAGCATTTTCTTCATTGTTTTTGGAACTTGTTGCAAGTAGCAAGAAAAATATAATTCCTGTGAAAATGTCTCTAAAGTAAGGTTATACATAAACATAAAATAAATTTAATAGTATAATTCAACAAATATGAACATAAAATAAAAACAATGTGTGGGCTTCTTTTTTATAAATTTTCATTTTTTTCATATATCATGTATTTGATTATTTATGAGGAACAAAAAAAAATGACTACAAATGTAATTGTTTTTTTTTCTAACCTTGACATATAATATTGAAAGGATAATTCTTGACATAAAGGTCATGTAAAAACAAATACAAGTGACATTCCATGTAAATCTACATACATATATACAAGGAAAATGGGATACTTATTTTAGTGTTTCATTTCTACCAAAAGTTTGTGCAAATAACACATATGAAAAGAAAATGAAGAATCAGGGAAATATAAATTATTACCTTAACTTTGTTAAACAACATCAATTCATGATAACCTGTAAACCTTATCCACTTAGTCCTCCACCAATTCATTTGGAAATGTGTTTAATTTTAGAGAACCAAAACACTCTTTCATAGAAAATACAAATAACTCCAAAACACTATTTCATAGCCATGTACAAATTCATATTGTTTGTAAGGCTGCGGGCTTGTGCTCATATTAGGGTTTTACCTACCTTTTTAATATCTTATATTTTGCCCCCCCAATTGTATATCATGGGTTTCAATGGGCCCAATTTATTTTAAATTGTTTTTTTATCTTAGTATCAATTTCGTATTACAAATTCAAATTTTTTCTTTTTGTAAAAATATAATTTAATAAAGTCTGCTCCATGTATTATACAAACTAATTCGGTGTTGATTTACAAACATAAGTAAACAAGCATTCCTTTAATTTATTTTGTATTGTAAATAAAAGGAGATTCTATAAATTAAGTGGTAAGAATTGTAGAAAAAACTTAACTAGAAATAATATTTTCTCAAAAATTTTTAAATTTTATTTAGTGAAATTATATATAAATTCCCTACTGACCTCAACTAATAAACCATAAAAAATTTGAAAAACCGATCTTAAGAAAGCCATATTTAAAAAGGCGCGAAGGTTCCTGAACATATATTTTATTATAAAACTTTGCTTCTCTCCTAAAGAGAAAAAACTTGGATTTACTCAAATTTGGAATTTTGAAAATATCGAAATAATTTTTTTGATAGTTTTATTTTTCATCCAATTTTTTACACTAAAATATTTTGGGATAAAATTCTAAATCGGAAAAAATTCTACACATCTTTAATATATTTAAAGAAAATTTAACAAATGTACATTATTTTTCAAAGAAATGAAAAGTAATAAAATTAAGTTTTTTACATATATCTAATTCGGATGGGTTGTAATTTGCGCCATTCTTGGGCCTCAAAATTTTGTATAAAATCCAAATTCATTAGTTTTTTAGAAAAATCGATTTGATCTAAATTCTAAATATATAAATTTATTAAGGCACCCTTAACACTATAATTATTTTAATTTGAAATGAACATTTATCTTTTTTAGTTGAAATAAATTAGTCAATTAAATTATAATTATTTTGTTCCCACTATGGCTTATAGGCTTTCTATTCTACCAAAATTTTATTTTTGTTTGCTAATACAACCTATAATATTTCTCACTTTGTAAGTCAAGAGTTATTATTACTATTTAAGCAAGCAAAATAACTTCTAATTGGATTTATATTCTTGAACCTAGATAATCCATCAAGAAACTAACAATTCATATTTTCAATAGAATTACTCAGACCAAAATTCAAGACTTGTTCCACTAAAACCAAGTCTTAACAACACTTTAAATACTCATTTAAATTTGATAAAATTTATATAAAAATAAGTCAACAAAAAAAGATGCAAATCAATGCAAGAAGTAGTGTTTAAGATATAGTAAGCCTACTATAGACCACGGCAGATGAAGCATGTTTTTTACATAGTATTTAGCATAAAATGATTTAGAAATAATAGTTGGTGCCATCACTATTGGGGAATTCAGAGGATGGAATCATTGTCATGTTGTTCTCCAAGTATGCAGAAGGAGCAGTAACCCCACTTCCAAGTTGTACCAAGTAACCAACATCCTTAAGAATCATCTCCATACCAGTAAGACAACCTATCACTTGCAACTACAAAAAACACCCCTAAGTTTATAGTAGAATATTTATAAATATTTCATTATTTTTCGAAATGGTTAGTAAGAGGTAAATAGAGAGAAAATATTTATAACTTCTCTAGTTTATGAGTGATTGTGTGGTCTTAGCAAAACGAAGTAGGATACAAGGTTATGGCTCATATTATGAATTTGACATAGTTTTGTTAAAGCTTCTCAAAGAGAATTGAGGAACTAACATATTTCACTATTAATCTTGTCTCTGGTCAGTATGTAGATGCAACAAAATCTATAACATTTAATATAAGAAATGACAATATATCTCATTTAGATTTCTCACATGATCTATCCTTGAATCCTTTCATGCTACTTTATTAAGTCCAAGCCATAAGATCCACTTGTATCATTCTATGCCCTACTAATAACTTCTCAACTATAAATGTAAGCAGGTACCATAACCGCAGTAACAATATGACTAATATGACTAAACTGTTCATCTTTCTCACTGCAGTTTTTCAGCCCCCAGGCCTCCACAACGAACGTGTGATATGAACATATAGTCACACAATATCCAAAAATGTAAAATAGAGATGAGCACAGAGATTTAGTGTTTGACTGAGTTTTTCAAATACATAACTACACCTATTATTAAATTCTAGTGATAAAATAAATATATATTAAATTAAAATTATTCACATATAAATTAAAACAATTTTTTTAACCTTACTTAAATATTTTAGATAACTAGAAATGTTTATTTTTAATATAAAAATACGCGTCTTTAGATTTAATAACAAATCTATATAATAAAATATTATTTTCCTTATATAACCAAATAATTAAAAATGCAAAAAATGTATATATATATATAATTACAAAAATCATGGTTATTACATTCTACCCTCCTTAAAAAAATTAGGTCCCCAAATTTAAACATACCAAAAACATTTAATGATACCAAAAATATTTCTGCATCTAGAAAGTCAGAAAATATTTAACCAAAAAAAAATAAAAGTAGTTTTTTTTGGAAATAGAAATAACTAAACTCATAACTGGTTAAGCCTAAAAGGGTAGTCTAGAGAAGCTAACCTAGGCTCTGAATACCAACGGTAATACCCCAACTTTTCACAAAATAGTTATACTTAAATATTCAGCTAAAACTCCAAATTAAATCCATAATAAGAATAAGTTTCTAGTTTTTCATAAATTTCTAAAATCGCAGATAGAAATAAAATCATCTAAGCTCAAAATAAAGCAAATTTTGGGAGACGGAGCTCCAATACAAACATAATCACTAAAATATTGTTCCAAAGCATCCACCTTTAAGATGCTGCAAAAGCTAAGCACCTAAAAATTTGTGAGTAATGAGCCAAGAGCCCAGCAAGAAAACAGTTCTACACTAGTGGATCAAGTATCATAATTTTATAAAATAAAAATCATTTTCCGAAATCCATATGACATAAGATATAAAATTCCACACCTGGCCACAAATACCTGGTGACACAGTTCATAATTTGTGTGAATAATGGCCCCCTTAATGAGAGAGTGTGCTCTCCCGAAGCCATTCCCTAGTAAGCCCCTTAATGAGAGAGTGTGCTCTCCCGAAGCCATCATAAGTAGCACTCCCTAGTAAGCTATCAAAAACGCTAGTTCCGGAACTATACGCAATTACTAACTGGTTCATAAGTTAGAGCTCACTCGGAATTCTTATTTGTAAAACAGGGTACTTGATCCATAAATTTTAAAACAAAAGAAGTGCAAAAATATTAAAAAGATTTTAAATTAAATAAAGTATGAAGAGTTAACTTACGTTAATACCAATATCTGCCAAATTATGTTGCGAAAATGAACCTAGACATACACACATACACTTAATATAATAATCAGAATGTTAACATGTACATCCCACTAAACTAACCACACTTTAACTTTATAAAGCTTAACCCATAATAACAATTAAATGTCATTACAAGTAACAAAATAAATTCATATTGACATATAAATACGACCATTCTCATATAATAGTTCAAAATAGTGTACCGACAAATAAAAAAAACTCAACACTTAAATACATTATATATAATAATAATAAATCAATTATATATAAACTATTTAAATTCATAATAAAATAGATGTACATTTAATATTTACTATCTATATAATCCTTAAAATAAAGTAACAAAGATAAATAAAATAGGTAACATATGCTTATGATTATGAAAGTGGACAAAATATAAATATTGGTGTATAAAATTTTCATAACCTTACCTGTGAAAATATCATTATACAAAATAAGTATAATCAATTTAATAAATGAGCATATATTTAATTGGTGCACTAATCTAAATGCATATCTAAATCAAACATATATTTAACATATAACATATGAATTATTATGCATGCACAAAACACATAATTATAAACATAAATTTATGCATTAAATATTTGAAAAAAAAATGGTTATTATTAACTAAAACATTTAATAATCAACATCAAAGTAAATGATTAAATTAAGTAAACTATAATGTTATACAAATAACCATGGAACTAAATAATAAAAAAAACTAATAACAAGTGAATTAGAATAGTGATACATAAGTTCACAAAAATGTAATTTAATTATATATATATATATAGAAGTATGCAATAAACATGTAAAATACATAAATAAAAATATAGGAAATACAACATACCAGAAAAGAGAAAACGTTATACAGACATAAAATGATATGTAATAGCCTATTTATACACAAGTTGGTTGACTGAGTTTTTCAAATACACATAACACGTACTAATAAATATACACAACATAACTACACCTATTATTAAATTCTAGTGATAAAATAAATATATATTAAATTAAAATTATGTACATATAAATTAAAACAATTTTTTTAACCTTACTTAAATATTTTAGATAACTAGAAATGTTTATTTTTAATATAAAATTATGCGTCTTTAGATGTAATAACAAATCTATATAATAAAATATTATTTTTCTTATATAACCAAATAATTAAAAATGCGAAAAATTTATATATATATATAATTACAAAAATCATGGTTATTACAAAATTGATCATTGATGAAGATATCCTACAAATTGATGTTCTTTTACTTAAAAAGTTTAGAAATATGGGTTATATAGACTTCAAAAAAAATGTTTTAGAAAAAAAGGCTCTGCTTCCTCCAACTTTATTTTGATAAGAGGAATTAAAGAAAGAATTATGGCAATGAGTCAAGGTATGGGAAAATTACAAGTCAAAGATCAAGTGCTATAATTGTGATGAAGTCAGACACTTTGCTGCTCATTCAGAAAGGGAAAGGCTAAGAAGAAGCAAGCCTTGATCAGCAAGAAGAAGAATTGAAGCAAGTTTTGACGAGAAGAACAATTGGGATGATACATTACAAGAGTACAAACTATGCTCACAAAAAATTGCATAATGTTCTATTATAAAGGGCTTTTCTTAATTTTAGGTAAAAGTTACAAAATAAACTAATGGAGATTAAATAATTTAAACATGTATATTTTATTTTATGGAATGATATTATCTTCTTAAACTAACACTGTTGAACAATCAACTTTTGGAAATTTATATGAATTATTCATAGTAAAGTCAATATTTATTTAAATTGAAATGATATCAATAGTGTAAATTTTTGTTTATGATTTTCTTGCTAATAAAATATGTTAAACACATTATTGAGACGTCATTTTAAGGATAAAATAAAGAACATGAACTCATAAATTGTTATGATAAAAACAAACACATTATTCTCAAATCTACTTACTCAAATTTACAAGGAAAATACAATATTGTAAAAAAATAAAACTTAAATAATCATCATAAACATATTTATGTGAAGATAAAATATGTAAATATGGTTAATCTTGAATTATAATGTAACTTATATAAAATATGTAAATGTCAAGATTAATGAATACTGATATATCTTTTATAAAAAAATACACAACATTAATAAATGAATAAGAAAATAATTTATATACTGAATATGAAAAAAAATTATTTTATCTTTATCGCCTCCCAACAACACCTATTATTTTACAAAAAATATAAATTTAAACAATTCGATAAAAATAATGAACAATTATCCGGTATCCAATTTAAAGTCCAATTATATAACACCTAAATTGACTAATTATTATTGAATGAATATATGTAAATAAGGTACTTAATATTGATAAATGATATATAAAAATACATTATATTTAGTGTCAAATATAAACCATAAAAAATTTGAAAAACTCGTCTGATTCGATCTTAAGAAAGTCATATTTAAAAAGGCCCGAAGCTGCTTGAATATCTATTTTATTATAAAACTTTGCTTCTCTCCTAAAGAGAAAAAACTTGGATTTACACAAATTTGGAATTTTAAAAATATCGAAAAAAAAATTTGATAGTTTTATTTTTCATCCAATTTTGTACACTAAAATATTTTGGGATAAATTCTAAATGGGAAACAATTCTACACATTTTTAATATATTAAAAGAAAATTTAACAAATGTACATTATTTTTTGAAGAAATGAAAAGTAATAAAATTAAGTTTTTTACATATATCTAATTCGGAAGTGCAGTAATTTGCGCCATTTTTGGCCCTCAAAATTTTGTATAAAAATCCAAATTCAATAGTTTTTTAGAAAAATTGATTTGATCCAAATTCTAAATATGTAAATTAATAAAGCCACCCTTAACACTATTTAATTTATCTTTATTAAAATTATTAAATATTTATCTTTTAAGTTTAAATGAATATTTATCTTTTTTAGTTGAAATAAATTAGTCAATTAAATTATAATTATTATGTTCCCACTATGGCTTATTGGCTTTCTATTCTACCAAAATTTTATATTTGTTTGCTAATAGAACCTATAATATTTCTCACTTTGTAAGTCAAGAGTTATTATTGGTATTTAAGCAAGCAAAATAACTTTTAATTGGATTTATCTTCTTGTACCTAGATAATCCATCAAGAAACTAACAATTCATGTTTTCAATAGAATTGGTGGGACCAAAATTCAAGACTTGTTCCACTGAAACCAAGTAGTCCTAACAACACTTTAAATACTCATTTAAATTTGATAAAATTTACATAAAAATAAGTCAACAAAGAAACATACAAATCAATACAAGAAGCAGTGTTTAAGATATAGCAAGTCTACTATAGACCAACCCACATGAAGCATGTTTTTTATATAGTATTTAGCATAAAATGATTTAGAAATAGTAATAGTTGCAGCAATCACTAATGGGGAATTCAGAGGATTGAATTATTGGCATGTTGTTCTCCAAGTATGCAAGAGCAGCAACCCCACTTCCAAGTTGTACCAAGTAACCAACATCCTTAAGAATCATCTCCATACTAGTAAGACAGCCTATCACTTGCAACTACAAAAAACACCGGTAAGTTTATAGTAGAATATTTATAAATATTTCATTGTTTTTCGAAATGGTTAGTAAGAGGTAAATAGTGAGAAAATATTTATAACTTGTCTCGTTTATGAGTGATTGTGTAGTCTTAGCAAAAGGAAGTAGGGTACAAGGTTATGGCTCATATTATGGATTTGACATAGTTTTGTTAAAGCTTCTCAAAGAGAATTGAGGAACTAACATATTTTACTATTAATCTTGTTCTGGTCAATATGTAGATGCAACAAAATCTATAACATTGAATATATGAAATGACAATATACCTCATTTAGATTTCTCACATGATCTATCCTCGAATCCTTTCATGCTACTTTATTAAGTCCAAGCCGTAAGATCCAGTTGTATCATTCTATGCCCTTCTAATAACTTCTCAACTATCAATGTAAGCAGGTACCATAACCGCAGTAACAATATGACTAATATGATTAAACCGTTCATCTTTCTCAGTGCAGTTTTTCAGCCCCCAGGCCTCCACAACAAACCTGTGATATGAACATATAGTCACACAATATCCAAAAATGTAAAATAGAGATGAGCACAGAATAATCCGATTCTTAAAATTCTGTAAGCAATTAGATGATGAAATAAAAATCGACTACAATTAAAATCATTGCACTTGTAATTCTTAAATCATCTATAAACTGAACTGGTTTGTAATATTTACATTGTATCTACAAATAATTGTTTTAACATGTTTCCACTTTCAATGCATCTCACAAAGAATACATAATCAAACAAAAAATATTTTCACTGTTTTGCTTAAGCTGCATACAAGAATAAAGCATTTAACTTGTTATTGTTGCAAGGGGAGTGTGCCTTACTATTACGTTATCAAGTCTTTCCTCGAATATTAGATCAAGTGATGCCTGAGACCAGATAAAAGTTGAATGGAACGAGTACAAAATCTCGTGTTCAATTTGCTTCACCTATTTGGCTCTCATTACAAAAGCAACTCATGACTTCTTGTTTATATATAAAAATAATGTATAAGACTCTGTGTTAGGAGGGTTAGGAGGGTCAGATATATTTCAACTTATAAAGTGAATTCAATAATTATTGTAGTTTGCTAGAATCAAGAATATATGATCACATTTTGTATAATACAACTTATGTATTATAGCCACTATCAGATATTGTGGCTTATGAATTTTTGCACATAAAATTATATAATAACACTATGTTAAATCGTAGAAATATATAAAAACACTTTCCAAGATAATCAAAAATTAATAACTTTCCGTTCTTTGAGAACAACTTTGTCATCAATATCACCAACACCAAAAAAATGCTTCATGTACCAATGAATCATCATTCTTTGGAGCAGACCTTGACGCTTAATGATATATAATGATATGGCTACATGGTAACGTTTTCTCCAAAAACTTTATCAAAATATCCACAATTTATTTAAGTTCCTCCTTAAGAGAATAGTAATGTGTGATATGATAGCTGAGTAATGGTATTTGATTTCTTAAACCTTAAATCTAATAAATATGGTTAACAATATGGAAATTAAAATTAATTTAAATTTAAAATAAATAAGAAAATAGTAGAGATGATAGAAACATTACAATTTTCCTGGTATTTTAGTGGATTATAGAGTGTTGTATACATGTATGTCTCAATACATGGAGGCTCTAATTTTTTATAATGTAGTACTTTGCAATGGAGAAATTTGATCAAAATTAAAGAGTGGTTATTAATTAGAGAGACACATTGTGTTCAATTTAGTTTTACTTACACATATTTCTCAATAAATCAATTCTATGTTAAAATCCTTTTTATCCATATAATTAACAAATTGAGTTCTAGTCGGGGATACTTGAATCTCGTACATGGTAAAAAGGAGAAAATAAAGTGTACCAAAGTTTTTTAAGTTGTAAAAGAGAACTTTAATCATTATATCAATAAATATCCATTCCAACCTATCTTATGCCTTAAAATATCAATTCTTAACCTAGCCAGGCCCTTTTTTCCCTTGTGACTTCAAAGCAATCATTGTATTATGAGCTAATAGCCTCCCTTCATTAAAAACACTCTGTTTGTTAGATACTGTCTAGATTAAACATAGTTTAAACTTATTCACCACCACCTTCGACGGTATGCGCATCACAACATTATAAAAATAGATAGGTCGAAGATCTTCCATATGTTTCAGTTGTTTAACCTTAGGAATAAGACATACAAGCCTACGATTTAGTTCCCTTAGCCCATGTCGTGTATCAAAGAAAATCTGACAAAATAGAACAACATATCTTTTAAAAATATTTCAATACGTATGAAAAATGCCGGGTTCGACCCATGTGGATCTAGTGAGTTGTATTGATGCATGAACAAGACTACATTCTTAACTTCCTCCTCCCTAATAGGTACTATGACGTACTGATTGTGAAATAATAATTAAAAAAAGTTTGCAAAAAGGGTAAAATTTGACACGACCTTAATCGAATAACCATATATCAAACAAAACGGTAAAATATGACAGAAATTTAAACAACTTACCCGAGCAGAAACAAAACCATATAAAGCCATAGGAAAAAACATATGTGTGTGTACTATCCAACTAAATCATAGTGGAAGACATATAGATATGGAGACCATAACAAGGAATATCATATATGCATGTCCCATAATTACAGTATACCTTTTTATCTTGTCATGGTTTCAATATTTTTGTTTATAACTATGAGCCAGAGCCAAAGCAACCAAATCGAAATGTTCCTCCAGACTCTGATATTTTACTTTGAGCAGAAGATGCTTTTTTGATGAGTCGATTTGATCCATGTTTGTGGAGAAACCACCCTGCAAAGAGAAAGTCAGGTACCGAGATTTGTAAATAACAATCTGAGAATCTCAGATTGAAATTTAATTTAATTGCTTATCACCAAATGATAAGGAGTTGATAAAAAAGAGCACAAAATATTTTACCTATCCAAGGGAATCCATGTTATAAAAGATGGCAACCTTTCCACTTTTGCTAACTTGATACATTTCCCTGTAGTAGGTAGCAAGGTCATAGTTGCAGATCAATGTCCTCCACCAATACTATAGATGTCATTTTCTTCGTTATTTGTATTAATAACATATCGCCTCTCCAACCTTGAACTATTCTTGTTATCGACACTTGTTGTATCTCTTCTTTCAAGACATTTGTTCTCACTTCCCGTAGCTCGGGTCATCTTCTCACAATTTTCTTTTATCTTTTTCTAAAATGAAAACAGTAAAAAAAATTATAAGATGTGAATTATAATAACACTTTCTTAATTGATTCTTAATAAACAATTATACAAATACCTTTATATGACCTAGGCGATTGGACACAAGTTTTTTATTTAACGAGTCAATATATAATAAAACATCTGAAATTTCTTCTTTGTAGTACTTCATTCTATAAAGATTAACAAACTATTAGAACATGGAACGAACAAAAAGTCCAAAAAACAAATTCTACTTTTACAACGACAAGTGATACCTTACAATTTCATACAACTGTCATTCCAAACAAATCCCATTACAACTCAGAACTGATAATAAGACACGATTGACACATAAATATAATTTAATAAAAAAACCCCTAATTAACAAATAGTGTAACATCCATAAAAGATCCCAAACACAAAATAACATAGAAACATGAAAGCAAGGAGGTAAATTAAACAATAATTAACAATAATCAACCAAATTTAATCTTCTCCTAAATTAAATTTAGTGAATTGAAAGAACTTTAGGAAAGATGATTTGGGGAAAAAAATACATTCCGTTCAAGGTTTAATCTTTTCCGAGATTTAATCTTCTTGGAGCTTTAGTCTTTACAAAAATTTAATATTCAGTGTTTGAGAGAAATATTTCAGCAAAGATTTAATCTTTCATCGCAGTGGAGATTGTTTGACAGTCTGTGTTTTTTTGTTTATTTAATAGACAGCCGGGAAAATAATTTCAGCAAGCCCGCTCACAAGTTTTGAACAAGACAGCCTAGCTTTTCGGCCCAAATCTCTGATCTTCTGTAACGATTATATAATGTATTGCAATAACATGTATTTGTAACGACCTCGAAATTTTGTTGATTCAGTTGCAATATTTTTAAAATCCCTTGCAATAGACATGAAATCACCTTTCACCAGCAACGTTTTTTGGATGGTTTTAAAAATATGGTTGCGAAAGCAATTCTATGGTATAGTGAACTAAACCTTGTATAACCATTATTCATCTAATACCTGATACTCCTACAGGCTGGAAGTTATTCTCATACATACCCTGATATACTCTGGTGATATTTATGAATTAGTTTATGCCCCGAAATAAATGTTTTATCAATTTTAATTATGATTCTGTTTTATTGAATTACAATATTTATCATGTTGAATTGTTATAGAATTGGATAGGTTTCTAAATATGGCACAGATTCGTGGTCAGACCAGATTGGTGGTCATATTAGGCCAATGTGTGCCTTGGATCCAGTATAGAGAACAGAGATGTGTGCCTTAATCCGATTAGTGTGTCACTGATCAGCAGCCTAACCTTGGTTTTAAACTTAAAAATGAATATCCAATTCTAATAATTACTTAACAAGGAACTAGATTCCTATGAATCATTTCAATTGATCATTGTTAACACCCGGTTATTATTATTATAACTTCCTGAGCTAGTTAGCTAACCCTTGTGAATCTGTTTAAGTCATTCTATAGTTAAAATAGAAATTATTGGTAACGTGGATCCCCAGTCCAGTATGCGATCTAGGATTCCCGGTTGAGTTGGATCGAGCTAGTTTGAGTTATGCAAGTTTGTAAGAATAATTTCATTTTCATTTGTAAGTTAAACTAGTTGGGATTTGGTATGACGTAATAAAAGTCAAGGTTGTGGTTGGTTTCTCATAGTTTAACCTATTGTGATCCGTGGTTGCGTAAATAAGGGTAATTGCATATAATATTTCATATACAGGTTTATATAATATGTGTGTTGTCAACCCCAAACTTCTGATTCGGGTTTGGAGGGCGTCAGAACCACCCTCTCTAAGCTAAATCAACTACTAATATTACCTAATATACAATAAGTACTACCACTAAAATTACCAACAATGCTACCATAAATTGCCAATACTAAGACTAACCAATATAACATCAATGCTACCACCTGTAATATCATAATTAAACTGGCCATAAATGGAACTACTTAAGCTAGCACGAACTTCAACACCAACACTAATAATACCACCACTAAGCTACCAATACGAAAACTAAGCTACCACCAATGCCACCACCAATGCCACTACTAAGACTAACCAATATAACATCAATGCTACCACCTGTAATACTATAATTAAACTTGCCATAAATGGAACTGCTTAAGCTAGCACGAACTTCAACACCAACACCAATAATACCACCACCAATTCTCCTGCAAAGATTACCGCTTTTAATGCCACCAATTGCACTAATAAGAGCACCAAGACCAATGGCACCATCAATGCCAGCAAATCCACTACTAATATTATCGTTTCTGGTACCACCAATGTAACCACTAAAGATGCTAGTCATGCTGCCACCAATCCCACTATTAAAACTACCCAATATACCACCAATGATACTACAACTTATGCCATTATTAAATTTACCACCAATGATACTCCTTAAGTTAGCACGAACTTTACCACCAACAATCCCACCACCAATTCCACTCCTAAGATTACGACTATTAGTGCCACCAATTGGACTAGTAAAATTACCACCATCAGTGACACGACCAACAATATTACTACTGGATTAAAGAATAATCAGAACTCTATACTTTTCAAAGAGTTACAGATCTATAGAAGTTACTAAGCAACGGGTTCTAGTGAGGCTGAAAATGGTGACCCTACCAATTCATGTATTGAAAATATAAGTTCTTCCAACACTAAAAAATTTCCCAAACAAAGGCTACATCTCTATCAAGTAAGAAATCTCATTTTCAACCATGTGTGTTATGAAATGAAGTTAAAAAGTGATGGGGCTTCGTTAGATGGGAAACTCCTAATATAAGTAAACTTCGTGTTTTATTAGGTCAATAAAGAGTAATTTAGAGTTGTTTGTCTTATATACATTAGAAAAAAATACACCCCACATAGATCCACTTGTACTATCTGCATTTATATTAATAATATATATTGGCATGGTAAAAGTTAAAGAATAATAAATAAACCTGACACCGTACATTGATGAAGAGAAAGGGAAGGCACTTGGAGCATTTTCTTCATTGTTTTTGGAACTTGTTGCAAGTAGGAAGAAAAATATAATTCCTGTGAAAATGTCTCTAAAGTAAGGTCATACATAAACATAAAATAAATTTAATAGTATAATTCAACAAATATGAACATAAAATATAAATAATTTGTGGGCTTCTTTTCTATAAATTTTCATTTTTTTCATATATCATGTATTTGATTATTTATGAGGAACAAAAAAAATTACGACAAATGTAACTGTTTTTTTCTAACCTTGACATATAATCTTGAAAGGATAATTCTTGACATAGAGGTCATGTAAAAACAAATACAAGTGACTGTAAATCTACATACATATATACAAGGAAAATGGGATACTTATTTTAGTGTTTGATTTCTACCAAAAGTTTGTGCAAATAACACATATGAAAAGAAAATGAAGATACATGGAAATATAAATTATTACCTTAACTTTGTTAAACAACATCAATTCATGATAACCTGTAAACCTTATCCACTTAGTCCTCCACCAATTCATTTGATTAGTGGTCGGCCAATTCATTTGGAGATGTGTTTAACTTTAGAGAAGCAAACACTCTTTCATAGAAAATACAAATAACTCCAAAACACTATTTCATGGCCATGTACAAATTCATTTTGTTTGTAAGGCGGCGGGCTTGTGCTGATATTAGGGTTTTACCTACCTTTTTAATATCCTATATTTTGCAGGCCCAATTGTAAATCATGGGTTTGAATGGGCGCAATTTATTTTAAATTGTTTTTTATCTTAGTATCAATTTCTTATTACAAATTAAAATTTTTTCTTTTTGTAAAAATATAATTTAACAAAGTCTGCTCCATGTATTATACAAACTAATTGGGTGTTGATTTACAAACATAAGTAAACAAGCATTCCTTTAATTTATTTTGTTTTGTAAATAAAATGAGATTCTATAAATTAAGTGGTAAGAATTGTAGAAAAAACTTAACTAGAAATGATATTTTCTCAAAAAATTTAAATTTTATTTAGTGAAATTATATATAAATTCCCTACTGACCTCAACTATAAACCATAAAAAATTGAAAAACTCGTCTGATTCGATCTTAAGAGAGTCATATTTAAAAAAAGGCCCGAAGCTGCATGAACATATATTTTATTATAAAAATTTGCTTCTCTCCTAAAGAGAAAGGAGTGTTAGGAGGGTCAGATATATTTCAACATATAAAGTGAATTCAATAATTATTGTAGTTTGTTAGAATAAGAATATATGATCACATTTTGTGTAATACAACTTATGTATTATAGCCCCTATCAGATATTGTTGCTTAAATAATCATCATAAACATATTTATGTTTGCAAAATAAATTGAACAAATTAAATACTTAATCTTCAATTATAAAGTAAGGTATATAAAATATGTAAATGTCAAGATTAATGAATATTGATATGTCTTTTCTAAAAAAATACAAAACATTAATAAATGAATAAGAAAATATGTAATACACTGAATATGAAAAAAAAAATTATCTTTATCCCCTCCCGACAACACCTAGTATTTTACAAAAAATATAAGTTTAAACATTCAATAAAAACAATGACAATTATCGAGGATCCAATTTAAAGTCCAATTATATAAGAACTAAATCCATTAATTATTATTGAATCAATATTTGTATATAAGGTACTAATATTGATAATGATATATAAAAATACATTATATTTAGTGTTAAATATAAACCATAAAAGATTTGAAAAACTGGTGTGATTGGATCTTAAGAAAGTCATATTTAAAAAGGCCCGAAGCTGTCTCAACATATATTTTATTATTAAATTTTGCTTCTCTCCTAAAGAGAAAAAACTTGGATTAACTCAAATTCGAAATTTTAAAATTATCGAAATAATTTTTTGATAGTTTTATTTTTCATCCAATTTTTTACACTAAAATATTTTGGGATAAAATTTTAAATCGGATAAAATTCTACACATCTTTAATATATTTAAAGAAATTTAACAAATGTACATTATTTTTAGAAGAAACGAAAAGTAATAAAATTAAGTTTTTTACATATATCTAATTCGGACCGTGCCGTAATTTGCGCCATTCTTGGGCCTCAAAATTTGGTATAAAATCCAGATTCATTATTTTTTTAGAAAAATTGATTTGATAAAAATTCTAGATATTTAAATTAATTACGCCACCCTTAACACTATTTAATTTATCTTTATATATTGATATGTCTTTTCTAAAAAAATACACAACATTAATAAATGAATAAGAAAATATGTTATATACTGAATATGAAAAAAAAATTATTTTATCTTTATCGCCTCCCAACAACACCTAGTATTTTACAAAAAATATAAATTTAAACAATTCAATAAAAACAATGAACAATTATCGAGGATCCAATTTAAAGTCCAATTATATAACAACTAAAACGACTAATTATTATTGAATCAATATTTGTAAATAAGGTACTTAATATTGATAAATGATATATAAAAACACGTTATATTTAGTGTTAAATATAAACCATAAAAATTTTGAAAAACTCGTCTGATTCGATCTTAAGAAAGTCATATTTGAAAAGGCCCGAAGCTGCATGAACATATATTTTATTATAAAAATTTGCTTATCTCCTAAAGAGAAAAAACTTGGATTTACTCAAATTCGGAATTTTAAAAATATCGAAATAATTTTTTTGATAGTTTTATTTTTCATCCAATTTTTTACACTAAAATATTTGGGGATAAAATTCTAAATCGGAAAAAATTCTACACATCTTTAATATATTTAAAGAAAATTTAACAAATGTACATTATTTTTCGAAGAAATGAAAAGTAATAAAATTAAGTTTTTTTACATATATCTAATTCGGACGTGCTGTAATTTGCGCCATTCTTGGGCCTCAAAATTTTGTATAAAATTCAAATTCATTAATTTTTTAGAAAAATTGATTTGATCCAAATTCTAAATATGTAAATTAATTAAGCCACCCTTAACACTATTTAATTATCTTTATTTAAATTATTAAATATTTATCTTTTAAGTTGAAATGAACATTTATCATTTTTAGTTGAAATAAATTAGTCAATTTAATTATAATTATTATGTTCCCACTGTGGCTTATTGGCTTTGTATTCTACCAAAATTTTATTTTTGTTTGCTAATAGAACCTATAATATTTCTCACTTTGTAAGTAAAGAGTTATTATTGGTATTTAAGCAAGCAAAATAACTTCTAATTGCATTTATCTTCTTGTACCTAGATTTTTTTTTTTGACAAATGCAGAAAGTTCTCATTAAATTGAATATAGTACAGTCGGGACAAACCCCCAACTGTCGATACAACCAGGTGATAAAACAAATAACATACTAAAAACAATTAGATGATTTGTTTGCTGATCGTTAACACATAGAATTTAAAAATTCTTGAAATTAAAAACGAAATCAAAGACATCCCAAGCGATCCAAATTGCAGCAGCATCTCTGAAAATAGCAACATCGCAATTGACCATATTACATAAAAACTATGGTTAGCCCAGTGTTTAGAAACACCAATCGCATAAAATGAGATTGAAGAAGTGGCACCCCACCTATCTACATGCCGGACACGAGCTATAGACATGCCGAAGGCACCCCAGCTATCTACATGCAGGATACCAGCTATAGATATGCCGAAAGTATAAACCCATGAAAGATGACCAATCTTTAGTTGTGAAAGGTGAGCTCTTGCAATAATCACCACCGTCCCAAATCCAATGCAGGCTTTGCAGATCACCAAAAATATCAATAAATTTGTCCTCAACACATCTATCACCAGATAAACCCAACCATGACTAAATAAAAACATAACAAACACTCCAGAAGGAGAGACAAAACACACACTCCTAAAGGAGAGACACACAAACACCCAAAAAATTGGATTTTATTGAAAGGAAATAAACGAGAATAACAGAAAATAAAGGGGTTGGGGCTTTCCACCGGAGAAAACCAGTGGAAGCCCCTCGATTTACTTGAAAATAGACAAACCCTAACAGAGAGAATGAAAGAAGAGAGGCCGCTGAGAGTTTTAATAATGCTACTTAATCCAAAATCTCTTGTAAATGAGTTTTTTTAATAATGCTACTTAATCCAAAATCTGTACCAAAATAGTTATAAAATGACGTGACTGTACAAGTGTTGAAATTTAGTTGGTTCTTCTTCTACCTAAATAATCCATAAAGAAACTTACAATTCATGTTTTTAATAGAATTAGTCAGACCAAAATTCAAGACTTGTTCCACTAAAACCAAGTCCTAACAACACTTTAAATACTCATTTAAATTTAATAAAATTTACATAAAAATAAGTCAACAAAGAAACATGCAAATCAATCCAAGAAGCAGTGTTTAAGATATAGTAAGTCTACTGTAGACCACCGCACATGAAGCATGTTTTTTACATATTATTTAGCATAAAATGATTTAGAAATAGTAATATTTGCTGCAATCACTAATGGGGTATCTAGAGGATGGAATTATTGGCATGTTGTTCTCCATGTTTGCAGAAGCAGCAGCAACCCCACTTCCAAGTTGTACCAAGTAACCAACATCCTTAAGAATCAACTCCATACCAGTAAGACACCCTATCACTTGCAACTACAAAAAACACCCGTATGTTTATAGTAGAATATTTATAAATATTTCATTGTTTTTAGAAATGGTTAGTAAGAGGTAAATAGAGAGAAAATATTTATAACTTGTCTCGTTTATGACTGATTGTGTGGTCTTAGCAAAAGGAAGTAGGATACAAGGTTATGGCTCATATTATGAATTTGACAAAGTTTTGTTAAAGTTTCTCAAAGAGAATTGAGGAACTACCATATCTTACTATTAGTCTTGTCTCTCGTCAATATGTAGATGCAACAAAATATATAACATTAAATATAAGAAATGATAATATACTTTATTTAGATTTCTCACATGATCTATCCTCGAATCCATTCTTGCTACTTTATTAAGTCCAAGCCATAAGATCCAGTTGTATCATTCTATGCCCTTCTAATAACTTCTCAACTATCAATGTATGCAGGTACCATAACCGCACTAACAATATGACTAATATGACTAAACCATTCATCTTTCTCAGTGCAATTTTTCAGCCCCCAGGCCTCCACAACAAACCTGTGATATGAACATATAGTCACACAATATCCAAAAATGTAAAACAAAGATGAGCACAGAATAATCCGATTTTTAAAATTATGTCAGCAATTAGATGATGAAATAAAAATTGACTAAAATTAAAATCATTGCACTTGTAATTCTTAAATCATCTATAAAATGACTTGGTTTGTAATATTTGCATTGTATGTACAAATAATGGTTTCAACATGTTTCTACTTTCTATGCATCTCACAAAGAATACATAATGAAACAAAAAATATTTTCAGTGTTTTGCTTAAGCTGCATATAAGAATAAAGCATTTAACTTGTTGTTATTGCAAGGGGAGTGTGCCTTGCTATTACGTTCTCAAGTCTTTCCTCGAATATTAGATCAAGTGATGCCTGAGACCACATAAAAGTTTAATGGAACGAGTACAAAATCTCATGTTCAATTTGTTTCACCTTTTTGGCTCTCATTACATAAGCAACTCATGACTTATTCTTTATATATAAAAATAATATATAAGACTCTGTGTTAGAAGGGTTAGGAGGGTCAGATATATTTCAACATATAAAGTGAATTCAATAATTATTGTAGTTTGCTGGAATCAAGAATATATGATCACATTTTCTGTAATACAACTTATGTATTATAGCCACTATCAGATATTGTCGCTTATGAATTTTTGCACATAAAATTATATAATAACGTTATGTTAAATCTTAAAAATATATAAAAACACTTTCCAAGATAATCAAAAATTAATAACTTTCCGTTCTTTGAGAACAACTTTGTCATCAATATCACCAGCACCAAGAAAATGCTTGATGTACCAATGGATCATCATTCTTTGGAGCAGACCTTCACGCTTAATGATATATAATGATATCGCTAAATGGTAAGGTTTTCTCCAAAAACTTTATCAATATATCCCCAATTTATTTAAGTTCCTCTATAAGAGAATGGTAATGTGTGATATGATAGCTGAGTAATGGTATTTGATTTCTTAAACCTTAAATCTAATAAACATGGTTAACAATATGGAAATTAAAATTAATCTAAATTTAAAATAAATAAGAAAATAGTAGAGATGATAGAAATATTATAATTTTCCTGGTATGCTGGTGGATTATAGAGTGTTGTATACATGTATTTCTCAATACATGGAGGCTCTAATTTTTTATAATGTATTACTTTGCAATGAAGAAATTTGATCAAAATTAAAGAGTGGTTATTAATTAGAGAGACACATTGTGTTCAATTTTGTTTTACTTATACATATTTTTCAACAAATCAATTCTATGTTAAAATTCTTTTTATCCATATAATTAACAAATTAAGTGCTACTGGCCGATACTTGAATCTGGAACATGGTGAAAAGGAGAAAATAAAGTGTACCAAAGTAGTTTAAGTTGTAAAAGAGAACTTTAATCGTTGTATCAATAAATCTCCATTCCAACCTATCTAATGCCATAAAATATCAATTCTTAACCCAGCCACGCCCTTTTTTCCCTTGTGACTTCAAATGCAATCACTGTATTATGAACTAATAGCCTCCCTTCATTAAAAGCACTCTGTTTGTTAGACACTGTCTAGATTAAACATAGTTTGAACTTATTCACCACCACCTTCGACAGTATGCGCATCAGAACATTATAAAGATAGATAGGTCGAAGATCTTCCATATGTTTCAGTTGTTTAACCTTAGGAATAAGACATACAAGCCTACGATTTAGTTCCCTTGGCCCATGTGGTGTATCAAAGAAAATCTTAGAAAGTAGAACAACATATCTTTTAAAAATATTTCAATACGTTTAAAAAATGTTGGGTTCGACCCATGTGGATCTAGTGACTTGTATTCATGCATGAAAAAGACTACATTCTTAACTTCCTCCTCCCTAATAGGTAACATGACCTAGTGATTGTGAAATAATAATTAAAAAAAGTTTGCAAAAAGGGTAAAATTTGACATGACCTTAATCTAATAACCATATATCAAACAAAATGGTAAAATTTAACATAAATTTAAACAACTTACCTGAGCAAAAACAAAACAATGTAAAGCCATAGGGAAAAACATATGGGTGTGTACTATCCAACTAAATCATAGTGGAAGACATGTAGATGTGGAGTCCATAACAAGGAATATCATATATGCATGACCCATAATTACAATATACCTGTTTGTCTTGTCGTGGTTTCGGTATTTTTGTTTATAACTATGAGAAAAAGCAAAAGCGACCAAATCGAGATGTTCCTCCAAGACTCTGATGTTTTACCTTGAGGAGAAGATGTTTTTTTGATGAGTCGATTTGATCCAAGTTTGTGGAGAAACCACCCTGCAAAGAGAAAGTCAGGTACCGGGTTTTGTAAATAACAATCTGAGAATCTCAATTGTAATTTAATTTAATTCCTTATCACCAAATGATAAGGAGTTGTAAAAAAAAAGCACAAAATGTTTTACCTATCCAAGGGAATCCATGTTATAAAAGATGGCAACCTTTCCACTTTTGCTAACTTGATACATTTCCCTGTAGTAGGTAGCAAGGTCATAGTTGTAGATCAATGTCCTCCACCAATACTATAGATGTTATTTTCTTCGTTATTTGTATTAATAACATATCACCTCTCCGTCCTTGAACTATTCTTGTTATCGACACTTGTGGTATCTCTTCTTTCAAGACATTTGTTCTCACTTCCCGTAGCTCGGGTCATCTTCTCACAATTTTCTTTTATCTTTTTCTAAAATGAAACGAGTAAAAAAAATTATAAGATGTGAATTATAATAACACTTGCTTAATTGATTCTTAATAAACAATTATACAAACACCTTTATATGACCTAGGCGATTGGACACAAGTTTTTTATTTAACGATTCAATATATAATAAAACATCTGAAAGTATTGAATTTCTTCTTTGTAGTACTTCATTCTATAAAGATTAACAAACTATTAGAAGACCAAGCAAACAAAAAGTCCAAAATACAAATTCTACTATTACAACCACAAGTGATACCTTAAAATTTCATACCACTGTCATTCCAAACAATTCCCAATACAACTCAGAACTGATAATAAGACACGATTGACCCATAAACATGATTTAATAAAGATCCCAAACACAAAATAACATAGAAAGAGAAAAGCAAGGAGGTAAATTAAACAATAATTAACAATAATCTACCAAATTTAATCTTCTCCTAAATTAAATTTAGTGAATTGAAAGAACTTTAGGAAAGATGATTTGGGGAAAAAATACATTCCGTTCAAGGTTTAATCTTTTCCGAGATTTAATCTTCTTGGAGCTTTAGTCTTTAAAAAGATTTAATATTCAGTGTTTGAGAGAAATATTTCAGCAAAGATTTAATCTTTCGCCGTAGTGGAGATTGTTTGATAGTCCGTGTTTTTTTATATTATTTAATTGACAGCCGGGAAAACAATTTCAGCAAGCCCGCTCACAAGTTTTGAACAAGACCGCCTAACTTTTGGGCCCAAATCTCTGATCTACTGTAACGATTATATAATGTATTGCAATAACATATATTTGTAACTACCTCGAAATTTTGTTGATTCAGTTGCAATGTTTTTAAAATCCCTTGCAATAGACATGAAATCACCTTTCAACCACAACATTTTTTAGATAGTTTTTAGAAATCTGGTTGCGAAAGCAATTCTATGGTATAGTGAACTAAACCTTGTATAACCATTATTCTTTAATACCTGATTCTCCTACAGGCTGGAAGCTATTCCTCATACATACCCTGATATACTCTGGTGATATTTATGAATTGCTTTATGCTCTGAAATAAATGTTTTATCAACGTTAATTATGATTCTGTTTTATTGAATTACAATATATATCATGTTGAATTGTTATAGAATTAGATAGCATTCTAAATATGGAACATATTCGTGGTCAGACCAGATTGGTGGTCATATTAGGTCAATGTGTGCCTTAGATCCAGTATAGAGAACAGAGTTGTGTGCCTTAATCGGGTTAGTGTGTCACTGATCAGCAGCCTAACCTTGGTTTTAAACTTAAAAATGAATATCCAATTCTAATAATTGCTTAACAAGGAACTTGATTCCTATGAATCATTTCAATTGATCATTGTTTACACTCAGTTATTGTTATATATTATAACTTGCTGAGCTAGTTAGCTCACCCTTGTGAATCTATTTACGTTATTCTATAGTTAAAATGGAAATTATTGGTAATGAGGACCCCCAGTCCAGTATACGATCTAAGATTCCAGGTTGAGTTGGATCGAGCTAGTTTGAGTTATGCAAGTTTCTAAGAATGATTTCATTTTCAGTTGTAAGTTAAACTAGTTGGGATTTGGTATGACGTAATAAAAGTCAAGGTTGTGGCTGGTTTTCATACTTTAACCTGTTATGACTGTGCTTGCGTAAATAACGGTAATTGCATATAATATTTCATATACAGGTTTATATAATATATGTGTTGTGAACCCCAAACTTCTTACCTGGGTTTGGAGGGCGTCACAACCACCATCTCCGAAGCTAAATCAACTCATAATATTACCTAATATATAACCAGTGCTACCCCTAAAGCTACTAGAAATGCTACCATAAATTGCCACTACTAAGACTAACCAATATAACATCAATGCTACCACCTGTAATACCATAATTAAACTGGCCATAAATGGAACTGCTTAAGCTAGCACGAACTTTAACACTAACACTAATAATACAACCACTAAGCAACCAATAGGACCCCTAAGCTACCACCAATGCCATTACTAAGACTAACCAATATTACATCAATGCTACCACCTGTAATACCATAATTAAACTGGCCATAAATGGAACTGCTTAAGGTAGCACGAAGTTCAAAACCAACACCAATAATACCACTACCAATTCTCCTGCAAAGATTACCCCTTTCAATGCTACCAATTGCACTAATAAGAGCACCAGGACCAATGACACCATCAATGCCAGCAAATCCACTACTAATATTATCGTTTCTGGTACCACCAATGTATCCACTAAAGATGCTAGTCATGCTGCCAGCAATCCCACTATTAAAACTACCCAATATACCACCAATGCTACTATCACTTATGCCATTATTAAAATTACCACCAATGATACTCTTTAAGTTAACACGAACTTCACCACCAACAATCCCACCACCAATTCCACTCCTAAGATTACGACTACTAGTGCCACCAATTGGACTAGTAAAATTACCATCACCAGTGACACCGCCAACAATATTACTACTGAAATCAAGAAAAACCACAACTCTATACTTTTTAAATAGTTACGGATCTATAGAAGTTACTAAGCAACATTTTCTAGTGAGGCTGAAAATGGTGACCCTGCCAATTCATGTATTGAAAATATAAGTTCTTCCAACACTAAAAAATTTCCCAAACAAAGGCTACATCTCTATCAAGTAAGAAATCTCATTTTCAACCATGTGTGTTGTGAAATGAAGTTAAAAAGTGATGGGGCTTCGTGAGATGGGAAACTCCTAATATAAGTAAACTTCGTGTTTAATTAGGTCAACAAAGAGTAATTTAGAGTTATTTGTCTTATATACATTAGAAAAAAAATACACCCCACATAGATCCACTTGTACTATCTATATTTATATTAATAATATATATTGGCATGGTAAAAGTTAAAGAATAATAAAGAAACCTGACACCGTACATTGATGAAGAGAAAGGGAAGGCACTTGGAGCATTTTCTTCATTGTTTTTGGAACTTGTTGCAAGTAGCAAGCAAAATATAATTCCTGTGAAAATGTCTCTAAAGTAAGGTTATACATAAACATAAAATAAATTTAATAGTATAATTCAACAAATATGAACATAAAATAAAAATAATGTGTGGGCTTCTTTTTTATAAATTTTTATTTTTTTCATATATCACGTATTTGATTATTTATGAGGAACAAAAAAAAATGACTACAAATGTAATTGTTTTTTTTTCTAACCTTGACATATAATCTTGAAAAGATAATTCTTGACATAAAGGTCATGTAAAAACAAATACAAGTGACATTCCATGTAAATCTACATACATATATACAAGGAAAATGAGATACTTATTTTAGTGTTTGATTTCTACCAAAAGTTTGTGCAAATAACACATATGAAAAGAAAATGAAGAATCAGGGAAAAATAAATTATTACCTTAACTTTGTTAAACAACATCAATTCATGATAACCTGTAAACCTTATCCACTTAGTCCTCCACCAATTCATTTGGAAATGTGTTTAACTTTAGAGAACCAAAACGCTCTTTCATAGAAAATACAAATAACTCCAAAACACTATTTCATAGCCATGTACAAATTCATTTTGTTCGTAAGGCGGCGGGCTTGTGCTCATATTAGGGTTTTACCTACCTTTTTAATATCTTATATTTTGCACGCCCAATTGTATATCATGGGTTTCAATGGGCCCAATTTATTTTAAATTGTTTTTTATCTTAGTATCAATTTCGTATTACAAATTCAAATTTTTTCTTTTTGTAAAAATATAATTTAACAAAGTCTGCTCCATGTATTATACAAACTAATTGGGTGTTGATTTACAAACATAAGTAAACAAGCATTCCTTTAATTTATTTTGTATTATAAATAAAAGGAGATTCTATAAATTAAGTGGTAAGAATTGTAGAAAAAACTTAACTAGAAATAATATTTTCTCAAAAATTTTTAAATTTTATTTAGTGAAATTATATATAAATTCCCTACTGACCTCAACTAATAAACCATAAAAAATTTGAAAAACCGATCTTAAGAAAGCCATATTTAAAAAGGCCCGAAGCTTCGTGAACATATATTTTATTATAAAACTTTGCTTCTCTCCTAAAGAGAAAAAACTTGGATTTACTCAAATTTGGAATTTTGAAAATATCGAAATAATTTTTTTGATAGTTTTATTTTTCATCCAATTTTTTACACTAAAATATTTTGGGATAAAATTCTAAATCGGAAAAAATTCTACACATCTTTAATATATTTAAAGAAAATTTAACAAATGTACATTATTTTTCGAAGAAATGAAAAGTAATAAAATTAAGTTTTTTACATATATCTAATTCGGATGGGTTGTAATTTGCGCCATTCTTGGGCCTCAAAATTTTGTATAAAATCCAAATTCATTAGTTTTTTAGAAAAATCGATTTCATCCAAATTCTAAATATGTAAATTTATTAAGCCACCCTTAACACTATTTAATATATCTTTATTCAAATTATTAAATATTTGTCTTTTAAGTTGAAATGAACATTTATCTTTTTTAGTTGAAATAAATTAGTCAATTAAATTATAATTATTATGTTCCCACTATGGCTTATAGGCTTTCTATTCTACCAAAATTTTATTTTTGTTTGCTAATACAACCTATAATATTTCTCACTTTGTAAGTCAAGAGTTATTATTACTATTTAAGCAAGCAAAACAACTTCTAATTGGATTTATATTCTTGAACCTAGATAATCCATCAAGAAACTAACAATTCATATTTTCAATAGAATTACTCAGACCAAAATTCAAGACTTGTTCCACTAAAACCAAGTCCTAACAACACTTTAAATACTCATTTAAATTTGATAAAATTTATATAAAAATAAGTCAACAAAAAAAGATGCAAATCAATGCAAGAAGCAGTGTTTAAGATATAGTAAGTCTACTATAGACCACGGCACATGAAGCATGTTTTTTACATAGTATTTAGCATAAAATGATTTAGAAATAATAGTTGGTGCCATCACTATTGGGGAATTCAGAGGATGGAATCATTGTCATGTTGTTCTCCAAGTATGCACAAGGAGCAGTAACCCCACTTTCAAGTTGTACCAAGTAACCAACATCCTTAAGAATCATCTCCATACCAGTAAGACAACCTATCACTTGCAACTACAAAAAACACCCCTAAGTTTATAGTAGAATGTTTATAAATATTTCATTGTTTTTGGAAATGGTTAGTAAGAGGTAAATAGAGAGAAAATATTTATAACTTCTCTAGTTTATGAGTGATTGTGTGGTCTTAGCAAAAGGAAGTAGGATACAAGGTTATGGCTCATATTATGAATTTGACATAGTTTTGTTAAAGCTTCTCAAAGAGAATTGAGGAACTAACATATTTTACTATTAATCTTGTCTCTGGTCAATATGTAGATGCAACAAAATCTATAACATTGAATATAAGAAATGACAATATACCTCATTTAGATTTCTCACATGATCTATCCTTGAATCCTTTCATGCTACTTTATTAAGTCCAAGCCATAAGATCCAGTTGTATCATTCTATGCCCTTCTAATAACTTCTCAACTATAAATGTAAGCAGGTACCAAAACTGCAGTAACAATATGACTAATATGACTAAACTGTTCATTTTTCTCACTGCAGTTTTTGAGCCCCCAGGCCTCCACAACAAACGTGTGATATGAATATATAGTCACACAATATCCAAAAATGTAAAATAGAGATGAGCACAGAGATTTAGTGTTTGACTGAGTTTTTCAAATACATAACTACACCTATTATTAAATTCTAGTGATAAAATAAATATATATTAAATTAAAATTATTCACATATAAATTAAAACAATTTTTTTAACCTTACTTAAATATTTTAGATAACTAGAAATATTTATTTTTAATATAAAAATACGCGTCTTTAGATTTAATAACAAATCTATATAATAAAATATTATTTTCCTTATATAACCAAATAATTAAAAATGCAAAAAATGTATATATTATATATAATTACAAAAATCATGGTTATTACATTCTACCCTCCTTAAAAAAATTAGGTCCCCAAATTTAAACATACCAAAAACATTTAATGATACCAAAAATATTTGTGCATCGAGAAAGTCAGAAAATATTTAACCAAAAAAAATAAAAGTAGTTTTTTTTGGAAACAGAAATAACTAAACTCATAACTGGTTAAGTCTAAAAGGGTAGTCTACAGAAGCTAACCTAGGCTCTGAATACCAACTGTAATACCCCAGCTTTTCACAAAATAGTTATAGTTAAATATTCAGCTAAAACTCCAAATTAAATTCATAATAAGAATAAGTTTCTAGTTTTTCATAAATTTCTAAAATCACAGATAGAAATAAAATGATCTAAGCTGAAAATAAAGCAAATCTTGGGAGACGGAGCTCCAATACAAACATAATCACTAAAATATTGTTCCAAAGCATCCACCTTTAAGATGTTGCAAAAGCTAAGCACGTGAAAATTTGTGAGTAATGAGCCAAGAGCCCAGCAAGAAAACAGTTCTACACTAGTGGATCAAATATCATAATTTTATAAAATAAAAATCATTTTCCAAAATCCATATGACATAAGATATAAAATTCCACACCTCGCTAAGGCCACAAATACCTGGTGACACACTATCAAAAGTTCATAATTTCTGTCAATAATGGGCGCCTTAATGTGTGCTCTCCCGAAGCCATCATAAGTAGCACTCCCTAGTAAGGTATCAAAAATGCTAGTTCGGGAACTATACGCAATTACTAACTGCTTCATAAGTTAGAGCTAACTGAGAATTCTTATTTGTAAAACAGGGTACTTGATCCATAAATTTTAAAACAAAAGAAGTGCAAAAATATTAAAAAGATTTTAAATTAAATAAAGTGTGAAGAGTTAACTTACGTTAATAATAATATCTGCGAAATTATGTTGCCAAAATGAACCTAGACATACACACATACACTTAATATAATAATCAGAATGTTAACATGTACATCCCACTAAGCTAACCACACTTTAACTTTATAAAAGCTTAACCCATAATAACAATTAAATGTCATTACAAGTTACAAAATAAATTCATATTGACATATAAATACCACCATTCTCATATAATAGTTCAAAATAGTGTAGCGACAAATAAAAAAAACTCAACACTTAAATACATTATATATAATAATAATAAATCAATTATATGTAAACTATTTAAATTCAGAATAAAATAGATGTACATTTAATATTTACTATCTATATAATCCTTAAAATAAAGTAACAAAGATAAATAAAATAGGTAACATATGCCTATGATTATGAAAGTGGACAAAATATAAATATTGGTGTATAAAATTTTCATAACCTTACCTGTGAAAATATCATTATACAAAATAAGTATAATCAATTTAATAAATGAGCATATCTTTAATTGGTGCACTAATCTAAATGCATATCTAAATCAAACATATATTTAACATATAACATATGAATTATTATGCATGCACAAAACACATAATTATAAACATAAATTCATGCATTAAATATTTACAAAAAAATGGTTATTATTAACTAAAACATTTAATAATCAACATCAAAGTAAATGATTAAATTAAGTAAACTATAATGTTATAAAAATAACCATGGAACTAAATAATAAAAAAAACTAATAACAAGTGAATTAGAATAGTGATACATAAGTTCACAAAAATATAATTTAATTATATATATATAGAAGTATGCAATAAACATGTAAAATACATAAATAAAAATATAGGAAATACAACATACCTGAAAAGAGAAGATGTTATACAGACATAAAATGATATGCTAATAGCGTATTTATACACAAGTTGGTTGACTGAGTTTTTCAAATACACATAACACGTACTAATAAATATACACAACATAACTACACCTATTATTAAATTCTAGTTATAAAATAAATATATATTAAATTAAAATTATGCACATATAAATTAAAACAATTTTTTTAACCTTACTTAAATATTTTAGATAACTAGAAATGTTTATTTTTAATATAAAAATATGCGTCTTTAGATGTAATAACAAATCTATATAATAAAATATTATTTTTCTTATATAACCAAATAATTAAAAATGCGAAAAATGTATATATAATTACAAAAATCATGGTTATTACAAAACTGATCATGGTAATGATGAAGATATCCTACAAATTGATGCTCTTTTACTTAAAAAGTTTAGAAATATGGGCTATATAGACTTCAAAAAAAATGTTTTAGAAAAAAAGGCTCTACTTCCTCCAACTTTATTTTGATAAGAGGAATTAAAGAAAGAATTATGGCAAGGAGTCAAGGTATGGGAAAATTACAAGTCAAAGATCAAGTGCTATAATTGTGATGAAGTCAGACACTTTGCTGCTCATTCAGAAAGCCAAACGCTAAGAAGAAGCAAGCCTTGATCAGCAAGAAGAAGAATTGAAGCAAGTTTTGACCAGAAGAATAATTGGGATGATACATTACAAGAGTACAAACTATGCTCACAAAAAATTGCATAATGTTCTATTATAAAGGGCTTTTCTTAATTTTAGGTAAAAGTTACAAAATAAACTAATGGAGATTAAATAATTTAAACATGTATATTTTATTTTATGGAATGATATTATCTTGTTAAACTAACACTGTTGAACAATCAACTTTTGGAAATTTATATGAATTATTCATAGTAAAGTCAATATTTATTTAAATTGAAATGATATCAATAGTGTAAATTTTTGTTTATGATTTTCTTGCTAATAAAATATGTTAAACACATTATTGAGACGTCATTTTAAGGATAAAATAAAGAACATGAACTCATAAATTGTTATGATAAAAACAAACACATTATTCTCAAATCTACTTACTCAAATTTACAAGGAAAATACAATATTGTAAAAAATAAAACTTAAATAATCATCATAAACATATTTATGTCAAGATAAAATATGTAAATATGGTTAATCTTGAATTATAAAGTAACTTATATAAAATATGTAAATGTCAAGATTAATGAATACTGATATGTCTTTTCTAAAAAATACACAACATTAATAAATGAATAAGAAAAAAATTTATATACTGAATATGAAAAAAAATTATTTTATCTTTATCGCCTCCCAACAACACCTATTATTTTACAAAAAATATAAATTTAAACAATTCGATAAAAATAATGAACAATTATCTGGTATCTAATTTAAAGTCCAATTATATAACAGCTAAATTGACTAATTATTATTGAATGAATATATGTAAATAAGGTACTTAATATTGATAAATGATATATAAAAATACATTATATTTAGTGTCAAATATAAACCATAAAACATTTGAAAAACTCGTGTGATTCGATCTTAAGAAAGTCATATTTAAAAAGGCCCGAAGCTGCTTGAACATCTATTTTATTATAAAACTTTGCTTCTCTCCTAAAGAGAAAAAACTTGGATTTACACAAATTTGGAATTTTAAAAATATTGAAAAAAAAAATTGATAGTTTTATTTTTCATCCAATTTTGTACACTAAAATATTTTGGGATAAATTCTAAATGGGAAACAATTCTACACATCTTTAATATATTAAAAGAAAATTTAACAAATGTACATTATTTTTTGAAGAAATGAACAGTAATAAAATTAAGTTTTTTACATATATCTAATTCGGAAGTGCTGTAATTTGCGCCATTCTTGGCCCTCAAAATTTTGTATAAAAATCCAAATTCAATAGTTTTTTAGAAAAATTGATTTGATCCAAATTCTAAATATGTAAATTAATAAAGCCACCCTTAACACTATTTAATTTATCTTTATTAAAATTATTAAATATTTATCTTTTAAGTTTAAATGAACATTTATCTTTTTTAGTTGAAATAAATTAGTCAATTAAATTATAATTATTATGTTCCCACTATGGTTTATTGGCTTTCTATTCTACCAAAATTTTATTTTTGTTTGCTAAGAGAACCTATAATATTTCTCACTTTGTAAGTCAAGAGTTATTATTGGTATTTAAGCAAGCAAAATAACTTTTAATTGGATTTATCTTCTTGTACCTAGATAATTCATCAAGAAACTAACAATTCATGTTTTCAATAGAATTGGTGGGACCAAAATTCAAGACTTGTTCCACTAAAACCAAGTCCTAACAACACTTTAAATACTCATTTAAATTTGATAAAATTTACATAAAAATAAGTCAACAAAGAAACATGCAAATCAATAGAAGAAGCGGTGTTTAAGATATAGCAAGTCTACTATAGACCACCCCACATGAAGCATGTTTTTTACATAGTATTTAGCATAAAATGATTTAGAAATAGTAATAGTTGCTGCAATCACTAATGGGGAATTCAGAGGATTGAATTATTGGCATGTTGTTCTCCAAGTATGCAAGAGCAGCAACCCCACTTCCAAGTTGTACCAAGTAACCAACATCCTTAAGAATCATCTCCATACTAGTAAGACAGCCTATCACTTGCAACTACAAAAAACACCGGTAAGTTTATAGTAGAATATTTATAAATATTTCATTGTTTTTCGAAATGGTTAGTAAGAGGTAAATAGTGAGAAAATATTTATAACTTGTCTCGTTTAAGAGTGATTGTGTAGTCTTAGCAAAAGGAAGTAGGGTACAAGGTTATGGCTCATATTATGGATTTGACATAGTTTTGTTAAAGCTTCTCAAAGAGAATTGAGGAACTAACATATTTTACTATTAATCTTGTCTCTAGTCAATATGTAGATGCATCAAAATCTATAACATTGAATATATGAAATGACAATATACCTCATTTAGATTTCTCACATGATCTATCCTCGAATCCTTTCATGCTACTTTATTAAGTCCAAGCCATAAGATCCAGTTGTATCATTCTATGCCCTTCTAATAACTTCTCAACTATCAATGTAAGCAGGTACCATAACCGCAGTAACAATATGACTAATATGACTAAACCGTTCATCTTTCTCAGTGCAGTTTTTCAGCCCCCAGGCCTCCACAACAAACCTGTGATATGAACATATAGTCATACAATATCCAAAAATGTAAAATAGAGATGAGCACAGAATAATCCGATTCTTAAAATTCTGTAAGCAATTAGATGATGAAATAAAAATCGACTACAATTAAAATCATTGCACTTGTAATTCTTAAATCATCTATAAACTAAACTGGTTTGTAATATTTACATTGTATCTACAAATAATTATTTTAACATGTTTCCACTTTCTATGCATCTCACAAAGAATACATAATCAAACAAAAAATATTTTCAGTGTTTTGCTTAAGCTCCATACAAGAATAAAGCATTTAACTTGTTGTTGTTGCAAGGGGAGTGTGCCTTACAATTACGTTATCAAGTCTTTCCTCGAATATTAGATCAAGTGAAGCCTGAGACCAGATAAAAGTTGAATGGAACGAGTACAAAATCTCGTGTTCAATTTGTTTCACCTATTTGGCTCTCATTACATAAGCAACTCATGACTTCTTGTTTATATATAAAAATAATATATAAGACTCTGTGTTAGGAGGGTTAGGAGGGTCAGATATATTTCAACATATAAAGTGAATTCAATAATTATTGTAGTTTGCTAGAATCAAGAATATATGCTCACATTTTGTATAATACAACTTATGTATTATAGCCACTATCACATATTGTGGCTTATGAATTTTTGCACATAAAATTATATAATAACGCTATGTTAAATCGTAGAAATATATAAAAACACTTTCCAAGATAATCAAAAATTAATAACTTTCCGTTCTTTCAGAACAACTTTGTCATCAATATCACCAACACCAAAAAAATGCTTGATGTACCAATGAATCATCATTCTTTGGAGCACACCTTGACGCTTAATGATATATAATGATATGGCTACATGGTAAGGTTTTCTCCAAAAACTTTATCAAAATATCCACAATTTATTTAAGTTCCTCCTTAAGAGAATGGTAATGTGTGATATGATAGCTGAGTAATGGTATTTGATTTCTTAAACCTTAAATCTAATAAATATGGTTAACAATATGGAAATTAAAATTAATTTAAATTTAAAATAAATAAGAAAATAGTAGAGATGATAGAAACATTACAATTTTCCTGGTATTTTAGTGGATTATAGAGTGTTGTATACATGTATGTCTCAATACATGGAGGCTCTAATTTTTTATAATGTAGTACTTTGCAATGGAGAAATTTGATCAAAATTAAAGAGTGGTTATTAATTAGAGAGACACATTATGTTCAATTTAGTTTTACTTACACATATTTCTCAACAAATCAATTCTATGTTAAAATCCTTTTTATCCATATAATTAACAAATTGAGTTCTAGTGGGGGATACTTGAATCTGGTTCATGGTAAAAAGGAGAAAATAAAGTGTACCAAAGTTTTTTAAGTTGTAAAAGAGAACTTTAATCGTTATATCAATAAATATCCATTCCAACCTATCTTATGCCTTAAAATATCAATTCTTAACCTAGCCAGGCCCTTTTTTCCCTTGTGACTTCAAAGCAATCATTGTATTATGAGCTAATAGCCTCCCTTCATTAAAAACACTCTGTTTGTTAGACACTGTCTAGATTAAACATAGTTTAAACTTATTCACCACCACCTTCGACAGTATACGCATCACAACATTATAAAAATAGATAGGTCGAAGATCTTCCATACGTTTTAGTTGTTTAACCTTAGGAATAAGACATACAAGCCTACGATTTAGTTCCCTTGGCCCATGTCGTGTATCAAAGAAAATCTGACAAAATAGAACAACATATCTTTTAAAAATATTTCAATACGTATGAAAAATGCCGGGTTCGACCCATGTGGATCTAGTGAGTTGTATTGATGCATGAACAAGACTACATTCTTAACTTCCTCCTCCCTAATAGGTACTATGACGTACTGATTGTGAAATAATAATTAAAAAAAGTTTGCAAAAAGGGTAAAATTTGACACAACCTTAATCGAATAACCATATATCAAACAAACTGGTAAAATATGATAGAAATTTAAACAACTTACCCGAGCAGAAACAAAACCATATAAAGCCATAGGAAAAAACATATGTGTGTGTACTATCCAACTAAATCATAGTGGAAGACATATAGATATGGAGGCCATAACAAGGAATATCACATATGTATGTCCCATAATTACAATATACCTGTTTATCTTGTCGTGGTTTCAATATTTTTGTTTATAACTATGAGCCAGAGCCAAAGCGACCAAATCGAAATGTTCCTCCAGACTCTGATATTTTACTTTGAGCAGAAGATGCTTTTTTGATGAGTCGATTTGATCCATGTTTGTGGAGAAACCACCCTGCAAAGAGAAAGTCAGGTACCGAGATTTGTAAATAACAATCTGAGAATCTCAGATTGAAATTTAATTTAATTGCTTATCACCAAATGATAAGGAGTTGATAAAAAAGAGCACAAAATATTTTACCTATCCAAGGGAATCCATGTTATAAAAGATGGCAACCTTTCCACTTTTGCTAACTTGATACATTTCCCTGTAGTAGGTAGCAAGGTCATAGTTGCAGATCAATGTCCTCCACCAATACTATAGATGTCATTTTCTTCGTTATTTGTATTAATAACATATCGCCTCTCCAACCTTGAACTATTCTTGTTATCGACACTTGTTGTATCTCTTCTTTCAAGACATTTGTTCTCACTTCCCGTAGCTCGGGTCATCTTCTCACAATTTTCTTTTATCTTTTTCTAAAATGAAAACAGTAAAAAAAATTATAAGATGTGAATTATAATAACACTTGCTTAATTGATTCTTAATAAACAATTATACAAATACCTTTATATGACCTAGGCGATTGGACACAAGTTTTTTATTTAACGAGTCAATATATAATAAAACATCTGAAATTTCTTCTTTGTAGTACTTCATTCTATAAAGATTAACAAACTATTAGAACATGGAACAAACAAAAAGTCCAAAAAAACAAATTCTACTTTTACAACGACAAGTGATACCTTACAATTTCATACAACTGTCATTCCAAACAAATCCCATTACAACTCAGAACTGATAATAAGACACGATTGACACATAAATATAATTTAATAAAAAAACCCCTAATTAACAAATAGTGTAACATCCATAAAAGATCCCAAACACAAAATAACATAGAAATATGAAAGCAAGGAGGTAAATTAAACAATAATTAACAATAATCAACCAAATGTAATCTTCTCCTAAATTAAATTTAGTGAATTGAAAGAACTTTAGGAAAGATGATTTGGGGAAAAAAATACATTCCGTTCAAGGTTTAATCTTTTCCGAGATTTAATCTTCTTGGAGCTTTAGTCTTTACAAAGATTTAATATTCAGTGTTTGAGAGAAATATTTCAGCAAAGATTTAATCTTTCGTCGCAGTGGAGATTATTTGACAGTCTGTGTTTTTTTTTGTTTATTTAATAGACAGCCGGGAAAATAATTTCAGCAAGCCCGCTCACAAGTTTTGAACAAGACAGCCTAGCTTTTCGGCCCAAATCTCTGATCTACTGTAACGATTATATAATGTATTGCAATAACATGTATTTGTAACGACCTCAAAATTTTGTTGATTTAGTTGCAATGTTTTTAAAATCCCTTGCAATAGACATGAAATCACCTTTCACCAGCAACGTTTTTTGGATGGTTTTAAAAATATGGTTGCGAAAGCAATTCTATGGTATAGTGAACTAAACCTTGTATAACCATTATTCATCTAATACCTGATACTCCTACAGGCTGGAAGTTATTCCTCATACATACCCTGATATACTCTGGTGATATTTATGAATTAGTTTATGCCCCGAAATAAATGTTTTATCAATTTTAATTATGATTCTGTTTTATTGAATTACAATATTTATCATGTTGAATTGTTATAGAATTGGATAGATTTCTAAATATGGCACAGATTCGTGGTCAGACCAGATTGGTGGTCATATTAGGCCAATGTGTGCCTTGGATCCAGTATAGAGAACAAAGATGTGTGCCTTAATCCGGTTAGTGTGTCACTGATCAGCAGCCTAACCTTGGTTTTAAACTTAAAAATGAATATCCAATTCTAATAATTGCTTAACAAGGAACTAGATTCCTATGAATCATTTCAATTGATCATTGTTAACACCCAGTTATTATTATTATAACTTCCTGAGCTAGTTAGCTAACTTTTGTGAATCTGTTTAAGTCATTCTATAGTTAAAATAGAAATTATTGGTAATGAGGATCCCCAGTCCAGTATGCGATCTAGGATTCCCGGTTGAGTTGGATCGAGCTAGTTTGAGTTATGCAAGTTTGTAAGAATAATTTCATTTTCATTTGTAAGTTAAACTAGTTGGGATTTGGTATGACGTAATAAAAGTCAAGGTTATGGTTGGTTTCTCATACTTTAACCTATTGTGATCCGTGGTTGCATAAATAAGGGTAATTGCATATAATATTTCATATACAGGTTTATATAATATGTAAGTTGTGAACCCCTAACTTCTGATTCGGGTTTGGAGGGCGTCACAACCACCCTCTCTGAAGCTAAATCAACTACTAATATTACCTAATATACAACAAGTACTACCACTAAAATTACCAACAATGCTACCATAAATTGCCACTACTAAGACTAACCAATATAACATCAATGCTACCACCTGTAATATCATAATTAAACTGGCCATAAATGGAACTACTTAAGCTAGCACGAACTTCAACACCAACACTAATAATACCACCACTAAGCTACCAATACGAAAACTAAGCTACCACCAATGCCACCACCAATGCCACTACTAAGACTAACCAATATAACATCAATGCTACCACCTGTAATACTATAATTAAACTTGCCATAAATGGAACTGCTTAAGCTAGCACGAACTTCAACACCAACACCAATAATACCACCACCAATTCTCCTGCAAAGATTACCGCTTTCAATGCCACCAATTGCACTAATAAGAGCACCAAGACCAATGGCACCATCAATGCCAGCAAATCCACAACTAATATTATCATTTCTGGTACCACCAATGTAACCACTAAAGATGCTAGTCATGCTGCCACCAATCCCACTATTAAAACTACCCAATATACCACCAATGATACTACCACTTATGCCATTATTAAATTTACCACCAATGATACTCCTTAAGTTAGCACGAACTTTACCACCAATAATCCCACCACCAATTCCACTCCTAAGATTACGACTACTAGTGCCACCAATTGGACTAGTAAAATTACCACCATCAATGACACGACCAACAATATTACTACTGGATTAAAGAATAATCATAACTCTATAATTTTCAAATAGTTACAGATCTATAGAAGTTACTAAGCAATGGGTTCTAGTGAGGCTGAAAATGGTGACCCTACCAATTCATGTATTGAAAATATAAGTTCTTCCAACACTAAAAAATTTTCCAAACAAAGGCTACATCTCTATCAAGTAAGAAATCTCATTTTCAACCATGTGTGTTATGAAATGAAGTTAAAAAGTGATGGGGCTTCGTGAGATGGGAAACTCCTAATATAAGTAAAGTTCGTGTTTTATTAGGTCAATAAAGAGTAATTTAGAGTTGTTTGTCTTATATACATTAGAAAAAAAATACACCCCACATAGATCCACTTGTACTATCTGCATTTATATTAATAATATATATTGGCATGGTAAAAGTTAAAGAATAATAAATAAACCTGACACAGTACATTGATGAAGAGAAAGGGAAGGCACTTGGAGCATTTTCTTCATTGTTTTTGGAACTTGTTGCAAGTAGCAAGAAAAATATAATTCTTGTGAAAATGTCTCTAAAGTAAGGTCATACATAAACATAAAATAAATTTAATAGTATAATTCAACAAATATGAACATAAAATATAAATAATTCGTGGGCTTCTTTTCTATAAATTTTCATTTTTATCATATATCATGTATTTGATTATTTATGAGGAACAAAAAAAATTACGACAAATGTAACTGTTTTTTTCTAACCTTGACATATAATCTTGAAAGGATAATTCTTGACATAGAGGTCATGTAAAAACAAATACAAGTGACTGTAAATCTACATACATATATACAAGGAAAATGGGATACTTATTTTAGTGTTTGATTTCTACCAAAAGTTTGTGCAAATAACACATATGAAAAGAAAATGAAGAAACAGGGAAATATAAATTATTACCTTAACTTTATTAAACAACATCAATTCATGATAACCTGTAAACCTTATCCAGTTAGTCCTCCACCAATTCATTTGATTAGTCATGGGCCAATTCATTTGGAGATGTGTTTAACTTTAGAGAACCAAAACACTCTTTCATAGAAAATACAAATAACTCCAAAACACTATTTCATGGCCATGTACAAATTCATTTTGTTTTTAAGGCGGCGGGCTTGTGCTGATATTAGGGTTTTACCTACCTTTTTAATATCCTATATTTTGCAGGCCCAATTGTATATCATGGGTTTGAATGGGCCCAATTTATTTTAAATTGTTTTTTATCTTAGTATCAATTTCTTATTACAAATTAAAATTTTTTCTTTTTGTAAAAATATAATTTAACAAAGTTGATCCATGTATTATACAAACTAATTGGGTGTTGATTTACAAACATAAGTAAACAAGCATTCCTTTAATTTATTTTGTTTTGTAAATAAAATGAGATTCTATAAATTAAGTGGTAAGAATTGTAGAAAAAACTTAACTAGAAATAATATTTTCTCAAAAATTTTTAAATTTTATTTAGTGAAATTATATATAAATTCCCTACTGACCTCAACTAATAAACCATAAAAAATTTGAAAAACCGATCTTAAGAAAGCCATATTTAAAAAGGCCCGAAACTTCCTGAACATATATTTTATTATAAAACTTTGCTTCTCTCCTAAAGAGAAAAAACTTGGATTTACTCAAATTTGGAATTTTGAAAATATCGAAATAATTTTTTTGATTGTTTTATTTTTCATCCAATTTTTTACACTAAAATATTTTGGGATAAAATTCTAAATCGGAAAAAATTCTACACATCTTTAATATATTTAAAGAAAATTTAACAAATGTACATTATTTTTCGAAGAAATGAAAAGTAATAAAATTAAGTTTTTTACATATATCTAATTCGGATGGGTTGTAATTTGCGCCATTCTTGGGCCTCAAAATTTTGTATAAAATCCAAATTCATTAGTTTTTTAGAAAAATTGATTTGATCCAAATTCTAAATATGTAAATTAATTAAGCCACCCTTAACACTATTTAATTTATCTTTATTTAAATTATTAAATATTTATCTTTTTTAGTTGAAATAAATTAGTCAATTAAATTATAATTATTATGTTCCCACTGTGGCTGATAGGCTTTGTATTCTACAAAAAAATTATTTTTTTGCTAATAGAACCTATAATATTTCCCACTTTGTAAGTCAAGAGTTATTATTACTATTTAAGCAAGCAAAATAACTTCTAATTCGATTTATATTCTTCTACCTAGATAATCCATCAAGAAACTAACAATTCATATTTTTAATAGAATTAGTCAGACCAAAATTCAAGACTTGTTCCACTAAAACCAAGTCCTAACAACACTTTAAATACTCATTTAAATTTGATAGAATTTACATAAAAATAAGTCAACAAAGAAACATGCAAATCAATGCAAGAAGCAGTGTTTAAGATATAGTAAGTCTACTATAGACCACCTCACATGAAGCATGTTTTTTACATAGTATTTAGCATAAAATGATTTAGAAATAATAGTTGCTCCGATCACTAATGGGGAATTTAGAGGATGGAATCATTGGCATGTTGTTCTCCAAGTATGCAGAAGGAGCAGCAACCTCACTTCCAAGTTGTACCAAGTAACCAACATCCTTAAGAATCATCTCCATACCACTAAGACAGCCTATCACTTGCAACTACAAAAAACAACGGTAAGTTTATAGTAGAATATTTATAAATATTTCATTGTTTTTCGAAATGGTTAGTAAGAGGTAAATAGAGAGAAAATATTTATAACTTGTCTCGTTTATGAGTGATTGTGTGGTCTTAGCAAAAGGAAGTAGGATACAAGGTTATGGCTCATATTATGAATTTGACATAGTTTTGTTAAAGCTTCTCAAATAGAATTGAGGAACTAACATATTTTACTATAAATCTTGTCTCTGGTCAATATGTAGATGCAACAAAATCTATAACATTGAATATAAGAAATGACAATATACCTTATTTAAATTTCTCACATTATCTATCCTCGAATCCTTTCATGCTACTTTATTAAGTCAAGCCATAAGATCCAGTTGTATCATTCTATGCCCTTTTAATAACTTCTCAACTATCAATGTACGCAGGTAATATAACCGCACTAACAATATGACTAATATGACTAAACTATTCATCTTTTTCACTGCAGTTTTCAGCCCCCAGGCCTCCACAACAAACTTGTGATATGAACATATAGTCACACAATATCCAAAAATGTAAAACAGAGATGAGCACAGAATATTCCGATTCTTAAAATTCTGTAAGCAATTAGATGATGAAATAAAAATCGACTACAATTAAAATCATTGCACTTGTAATTCTTAAATCATTTATAAACTGAACTGGTTTGTAATATTTACATTGTATCTACAAATAATGGTTTCAACATGTTTCTACTTTCTATGCATCTCACAAAGAATACATAATCAAACAAAAAATATTTTCAGTGTTTTGCTTAAGCTGCATATAAGAATAAAGCATTGAACTTGTTGTTGTTGCAACGGGAGTGTGCCTTGCTATCATGTTATCAAGTCTTTCCTCAAATATTAGATGAAGTGATGCCTGAGACCAGATAAAAGTTGAATGGAATGAGTATAAAATCTCGTGTTCAATTTGTTTCACATTTTTGGCTCTCATTACATAAGCAACTCATGACTTCTTGTTTATATATAAAAATAATATATATGACTCTGTGTTAGGAGGGTTAAGAGGGTCAGATATATTTCAACATATAAAGTGAATTCAATAATTATTGTAGTTTGCCAGAATCAGGAGTATATGATCACATTTTATGTAATACAACTTATGTATTATATCAACTATCAGATATTGTCGCTTCTGAATTTTTGCAGATAAAATTATATAATAATGCTATGTGATCTCGTAGAAATATATAAAAACACTTTCCAAGATAATCAAAAATTAATAACTTTCCGTTCTTTGAGAACAACTTTGTCATCAATATCACCAACACCAAGAAAATGCTTGATGTACCAATGGATCATCATTCTTTGGAGCAGACCTTGACGCTTAATGATATATATTGATATCGCTAAATGGTAAGGTTTTCTCCAAAAACTTTATCAAAATATCCCCAATTTATTTAAGTTCCTTTATAAGAGAATGGCAATGTGTGATATGATAGCTGAGTAATGGTATTTGATTTCTTAAACCTTAAATCTAATAAACATGGTTAATAATATGGAAATTAAAATTAATCTAAATTTAAAATAAATAAGAAAATAGTAGAGATGATAGATACATTACAATTTTCCTGGTATTCTGGTGGATTATAGAGTGTTGTATACATGTATGTCTCAATACATGGAGGCTCTAATTGTTTATAATGTAGTACTTTGCAATGGAGAAATTTGATCAAAATTAAAGAGTGGTTATTAATTAGAGAGACACATTGTGTTCAATTTAGTTTTACTTATACATATTTCACAACAAATCAATTCTATGTTAAAATCCTTTTTATCCATATAATTAACAAATTGAGTTCTAGTGTCGGATACTTGAATCTGGTACATGGTAAAAAGGAGAAAATAAAGTGTACCAAAGTTTTTTAAGTTGTAAAAGAGAAGTTTAATTGTTATATCAATAAATCTCCATTCCAACCTATGTTATGCCTTAAAATATCAATTCTTAACCCAGCCACATCCTTTTTTCCCGTGTGACTTCAAATGCAATCATTGTATTATGAGCTTATAACCTCCCTTCATTAAAAGCGCTCTGTTTGTTAGACACTGTCTAGATTAAACATAGTTTGAACTTATTCACCACCACCTTCGACAGTATGCGCATCAGAACATTATAAAAATAGATAGGTCGAAGATCTTCCATATGTTTCAGTTGTTTAACCTTAGGAATAAGACATACAAGCCTACGATTTAGTTCCCTTGGCCCATGTCGTGTATCAAAGAAAATCTGACAAAATAGAACAACATATCTTTTAAAAATATTTCAATACGTTTGAAAAATTCCGGGTTCGACCCATGTGGATCTAGTGACTTATATTGATGCATGAACAAGACTACATTCTTAACTTCCTCCTCCCTAATAGGTACTATGACCTAGTGATTGTGAAATAATAATTAAAAAAAGTTTGCAAAAAGGGTAAAATTTGACACGATCTTAATCAAATAACCATATATCAAACAAAACGGTAAAATTTGACATAAATTTAAACAACTTACCCGAGCAGAAACAAAACCATGTAAAGCCATAGGAAAAAATATATGTGTGTGTACTATCCAACTAAATCATTGTGGAAGACATATAGATGTGGAGGCCATAACAAGGAATATCAGATATGCTTGTCCCATAATTACAATATACCTATTTGTCTTGTTGTGGTTTCGGTATTTTTGTTTATAACTATGAGCCAAAGCCAAAGCGACCAAATCGAGATGTTCCTCCAGACTCTGATATTTTACCTTGAGCAAAAGATGCTTTTTTGATGAGTCAATTTGATCTAAGTTTGTGGAGAAACCACCCTGCAAAGAGAAAGTCAGGTAGAGGGATCTATAAATAACAATCTGAGAATCTCATATTGAAATTTAATTTAATTCCTTATCACCAAATGATAAGGAGTTGTCAAAAAACAGCACAAAATGTTTTACCTATCCAAGGGAATCCATGTTATAAAAGATGGCACCCTTTCCACTTTTTCTAAGTTGATACATTTCCCTGTAGTAGGTAGCAAGGTCATAGTTGCAAAGCAATGTCCTCCACCAATACTATAGATGCCATTTTCTTCGTTATTTGTATTAATAACATATCGCCTCTCCGTCCTTGAACTATTCTTGTTATCGACACTTGTGGTATCTCTTCTTTCAACACATTTATTCTCACTTCCCGTAGCTCGGGTCATCTTATCACAATTTTCTTTTATCTTTTTCTAAAATGAAACGAGTAAAAAAAACTATAAGATGTGAATTATAATAACACTTGCTTAATTGATTCTTAATAAACAATTATACAAACACCTTTATATGACCTAGGCGATTGGACACAAGTTTTTTATTTAACGAGTCAATATATATTAAAACATCTGAAAGTATTGAATTTCTTCTTTGTAGTACTTCATTCTATAAAGATTAACAAACTATCAGAACATGGAGCAAACAAAAAGTCCAAAATACAAATTCTACTTTTACAACGACAAGTGATACCTTAAAATTTCATACCACAGTCATTCCAAACAAATCCCAATACAACTCAGAACTAATAATAAGACACGATTGACACATAAACATGATTTAATAAATAAACCCTAATTAACACATAGTGTAACATCCATAAAAGATCCCAAACACAAAATAACATAGAAACAGAAAAGCAAGGAGGTAAATTAAACAATAATTAACAATAATCGACCAAATTTAATCTTCTCCTAAATTAAATTTATTGAATTCAAAGAGCTTTAGGAAAGATGATTTGGGGAAAAAAATACATTTCGTTCAAGGTTTAATCTTTTCCGAGATTTAATCTTTTTGGAGCTTTAGTCTTTACAAAGATTTAATATTCAGTGTTTAAGAGAAATATTTCAGCAAAGATTTAATCTTTCGCCGCAGTGGAGATTGTTTGACAGTCTGTGTTTTTTTATATTATTTAATTGACAGTCGGGAAAAGAATTTCAGCAAGCCCGCTCACAAGTTTTGAACAAGACCGCCTAACTTTTGGGCCCAAATCTCTGATCTACTGTAACGATTATATAATGTATTACAATAACATGTATTTGTAACGACCTCAAAATTTTGTTGATTCAGCTGCAATGTTCTTAAAATCCCTTGCAATAGACATGAAATCACCTTTCAATAACAACGTTTTTTGGATAGTTTTTAAAATCTAGTTGCGAAAGTAATTCTATGGTATAGTGAACTAAACCTTGTATAACCATTATTCATCTAATACCTGATTCTCCTATAGGCTGGAAGTTATTCCTCATACATACCCTGATATACTCTGGTGATATTTATGTATTACTTTATGCTCTGAAATAAATATTTATCATGTTGAATTGTTATAGAATTGGATAGGTTTCTAAATATGGAACAGATTCGTGGTCAGACCTGATTGGTGGTCATATTAGGCTAATGTGTGCCTTGGATCCAGTATAGAGAACAGAGTTGTGTGCCTTAATCGAGTTAGTGTATCACTGATCAGCAGCCTAACCTTGGTTTTAAACTTAAAAATGAATATCCAATTCTAATAATTGCTTAACAAGGAACTTGATTCCTATGAATCATTTCAATTGATCATTGTTAACACCCAGTTATTGTTATTATAACTTGCTGAGCTAGTTAGCTCACCCTTGTGAATCTGTTTAAATCATTCTACAGTTAAAATGGAAATTATTGGTAATGAGGATCCCCAGTCTAGCATGCGATCTAGGATTTCGGGTTGAGTTGGAACGAGCTAGTTTGAGTTATGCAAGTTTGTAAGAATGATTTCATTTTCAGTTATAAGTTAAACTAGTTGGGATTTAGTATGACGTAATAACTTCTGACTCGGGTTTTGAGGGCGTCACAACCACCATCTCTGAAGCTAAATTAACTACTAATAGTACCTAATATACCACCAGTACTACCACTAAAGCTACCAACAATGCTACCATAAATTGCCACAACTAAGACTAACCAATATAAGATCAATGCTACCACCTGTAATACCATAATTAAACTAGCCATAAATGGAACTGCTTAAGTTAGCACGAACTTCAACACCAACACCAATAATACCACCACTAAGCTACCAATATGACCACTAAGCTACCACCAATGCCACCACCAATGCCACTAATAAGACTAACCAATATAACATCAAAGCTACCACCTGTAATACCATAATTAAACTGGCCATAAATGGAACTGCATAAGCTAGCACAAACTTCAACACCAACACCAATAATACCACCACCAATTCTCCTGCAAAGATTACCGCTTTCAATGCCACCAATTGCACTAATAAGAGCACCCGGACCAATGGCACCATCAATGCCAGCAAATCCACTACTAATATTATCATTTCTGGTACCACCAGTGTAACCACTAAAGATGCTAGTCATGCTGCCACCAATCCCACTTTTAAAAACTACCCATTATACCACTAATGCTACTACCACTTATGCCATTATTAAAGTTACCACCAATGATACTTTTTAAGTTAGCACGAACTTCACCACCAACAATCCCACCACTAATTCAACTCCTAAGATTACGACTACTAGTGCCACCAATTGGACTAGTAAAATTACCATCACCAGTGACACCGCGAATAATATTACTACTGGTTTAAAGAAAAACATAACTCTATACTTTTCAAATAGTTACGGATCTATAGAAGTTACTAAGCAACGGGTTCTAGTGAGGCTGAAAATGGTGACCCTACCTATTCATGTATTGAAAATATAAGTTCTTCCAACACTAAAAAATTTCCCAAACAAAGCCTACATCTCTATCAAGTAAGAAATCTCATTTTCAACCATGTGTGTTGTGAAATGAAGTTAAAAAGTGATGGGGCTTCGTGAGATGGGAAACTCCGAATATAAGTAAACTTCGTGTTTTATTAGGTCAACAAAGAGTAATTTAGAGTTGTTTGTCATATATACATTAGGAAAAAAAAACACCCCACATAGATCCACTTGTACTATCTGCATTTATATTAATAATATATATTGGCATGGTAAAAGTTAAAGAATAACAAAGAAACCTTACACCGTATATTGATGAAGAGAAAGGGAAGGTACTTGGAGCATTTTCTTCATTGTTTTCGGAAATTGTTGAAAGTAGTAAGAAAAATATAATTCCTGTGAAAATATCTCTAAAGTAAGGTCATACATAAACATAAAATAAATTTAATAGTATAATTCAACAAATATGAATATAAAATATAAATAATGTATGGGCTTCTTTTCTATAAATTTTCTTTTTTTCATATATCATGTATATGATTATTTATGAGGAACAAAAAAAATTAATACAAATGTAACTGACTTTTTTTCTAACCGTGACATATAATCTTGAAAGGATAATTCTTGACATAGAGGTCATGTAAAAACAAATACAAGTGACATTCCATTTAAATCTACATACATATATACAAGGAAAATTGGATACTTATTTTACTCTTTGATTTCTACCAAAAGTTTATGCAAATAACACATATTAAAAGAAAATGAAGAATCGGGGAAATATAAATTATTACCTTAACTTTGTTAAACAACATCAATTCATGATAACTCGTAAACCTTATCCACTTAGTCCTCCACCAATTCATTTGGTTAGTCCTCCACCAATTCATTTGGAGATGTGTTTAACCTTAGAGCACCAAAACACTTTTTTCATAGAAAAAACAAATAACTCCAAAACACTATTTCATGGCCTATTTCATAGCAATGTACAAATTCATTTTGTTTGTAAGGAGGCGGCTTGTGCTGATATTAAGGTTTTACCTACCTTTTTAATATGATATTAGGGTTTTACCTACCTTTTTAATATCCTATATTTTGCACGCCCAATTGTATATCATGGGTTTTAATGGTCCCAATTTAGTTTAAATTGTTTTTTATCTTACTATCAATTTCTTATTACAAATTCAAATTTTTTCTTTTTATAAAAATATAATTTAAGAAGTCTGCTCCATGTATTATACAAACTAATTGGGTGTTGATTTACAACCATAAGTAAACAAGCATTACTCTAATTTATTTTTTATTGTAAATAAAATGAGATTCTATAAATTAAGTGGTAAGCATTGTATAAAAAACTTAACTAAAAATGATATTTTCTCGAAAATTTTAAATTTTATTTAATGAAATTATATATTAATTCCCTACTCACCTCAACTAAGAATAATAGAAGTACTACTATCATACATTCAAGTCTTAAAAACCTGTCACAATAATTCAGATATTTGTGGTCATGTAAAAATTAATATTACCATGACAACATTTAATCAAATTAAATTTCTAGAGGTATAAGATAGCATACCAAATTTTTGACAATACAATTTTTAAAAATATTTACTAATTGCTATGTTTATTTAAACATAGGAATTAAAATGAACCATAATATGATTGTAGATTTTTATTTTATTCTTAGTCAATTTGATTTAAACATGTAAAATGACAATATATTGTGGGTAACACTACATATACCATATTCATTCACTGGTTGATTGGAAAAAATATAAATTGGGAAGAAATTGAATGAGAAATGCACTGATAGTGTCTATGTATAAAAGTTGTTTGACTTGACCATATGTACTTTAACATAATTATAATGAAGATTTTTAATATTTTCAATTCTAATGAAATTTATTATTTAAAACAATGCTTATATTTATAAACTTGTTTTGTAACTCAAAATTTTCAATAGACAAGTTTTCCAACAAATTTTGGGTCTTTTCACAAGGTGGGTATGAAATGCAAAAAGAACATTATTTTGTCAAATATGTACCAAAATATAATTCAGTTATTTTTTTTAAGATGAATAAAAAAGATACGTACAAAAATTATTTCTAGAATTTCCTTTTTTGAATAAAATTATTAATATTAAACTTTAATTCAAAAAAATAATTATTTTAAAAAGATATGTAAAATTATTAATTTTACATGAACAAAGTTCAAAAAACATGTATTATGGGATGAAGTATATTCTACTAAGTTTGACCTAAGATTTTAAGTAATTCATCATTTATATTGACTTTGGTATGAAATGACTATTATCATTTACATTACTTATATTTTGTACTCCCCATTTTTTATAGTTCTTTGAGTAATTTTAATCAAAATTAGTTATTTAAATAAACATTTCTTTCCTTGCAAATATTTTAAGAAAATATAGAAAACTTATAAGATCACCAAATTCCGAGAAAAACTATTAAAAAAGGAGATCAAAATTTAAATTCAAAGTTTGTCAAATCCCAGAACATACCTCAATTTTTGTCCAAAGGCGGAACCTACCCATGTCAGTGGGAATTGAATTCTGATTTCCTGAAAATTAAAAAATGGCTTATAAACCTTCAAAAAAATTGGTGTCAAAAGTTGATGATATTAGTATATAACTATCACATTTTTTCCATTAGTATTTCATATGAGAGTTTAACAAAAATGACCTCATCAGTATTTATTGATTAATACTTATCATCAACATTGTTCATATTAGTATTTTTTTGATATTATAGCATATGTATTAGGATTCCTTATTGATTTTATCTTTATATTGATTGTCTAAGTGTGCAGTATATAAGCAGAAATTAGGTTAACACTAGTAGGTTAAAACTGGTGCATTTATTTTATCATACACATAACCTACAAGCTCTCAAGATATTTGCTCATCTTGAGCTAGAGAATTTTGTATTAAGTTTTTATTCAATAATATAAAAACTATTCTTCATTATTGAGTACATAATTGGATTTGATTGTTATAATTATATTGACCCCCTCTATAGGTAATTAAAGGCCTAAAAATTGATATCAAAGCTTGGTGTTTATATAAAATCACTTTAAGATCCACAAGCAGATAATGAAACTCAACAAAATGTGCCGTCACCATTAGCCATAAACCAAATCAAAAACAATATGAACAGATATGAAACCCTCAAATTTCCAATCTTGAAAATTAATGAATATCATTTCTGTAAAGTCGAGATGACTATATGTCTGCAGGTAACACATCTTGAATACTAGAAGGGATTTATGATGGACCTCATTAGCCCATGAAACTGGTTGTTGCTATTTGTGGTCAAGAAAAAAATGGAAAAGTTGGACATTTTTGCATAACAATCTAGACAGTGTGATGTCCCCTAGGTTTATTGGATGCAAAACAACCAAGGAAATTTGAGCCACTTTGGTGGTTAAGTGTAAGGTAGAACCGCTATCAAGAAGATTCGAAGGACAATAATCAATCACCAGTATGAGCACTTTGACTCAAAAGTTGATGAGTCTTTGTTTGAAATCCATGATAGATTTCAGAAATTGTTGAATGATTTGTCACTTGTTGACATAGAGTATGATCCAGCAGATTCAAACTTGAAGGTTCTTCTTGCACTTCCTCAAAAGTGTGACTTGAAAGATATATCAATAAGGGATAACTATGATCTTGAAGACACATCCCTAGTTAAGATATATGGAATTCTGAAAACTAATGACGAGGAGATGGAGTAGAAAAGTAAGATGAAATGCGACAAGACATGTTTCTCTCACGGTAGAGGAAAAACAAGAGAGAAATTTGCAAGAAATAGCCATTTCAAAATGAAAGGCCATGATTTTATAGGCTGACACTTTATAGGCTGACACTGAGTCTCAAATACTCATGATGGCTTTCAAAATTATTCACGAAGTAAAATTTGTAAAACCCCAACTTTTCAGAAAATAGTTATACTTAAATATTCACCTAAAACTCCAAATTAAATCCATAATAAGTATAAGTTTCTAGTTTTTCATAAATTTCTAAAATCCCAGACAGAAATAAAATCATCTAAGCTGAAAATAAAGCAAATCTTGGGAGAAGCAGCTCCAATATAAATATAATCACTAAAATATTGTTACAAAGCATCCACCTTTAAGATGTCGCAAAAGCTAAGCACCTAAAAATTTGTGAGTAATGAGCCAAGAGCCCAGCAAGAAAAAATTTCTACACTAGTGGATCAAGTATCATAATTTTATAAAACAAAAATAATTTTTCAAAATCCATGTGACATAAGATATAAAATCGACAAATACCTGGTGACACACTATCAAAAGTTCATAATTTCTGTCAAAAATGTGTGCAATTACTAACAGGTTCATAAGTCAGAGCTCACCGGGAATTCTTATTTGTAAAACACGGTACTTGATCCATAAATTTTAAAACAAAAGCAGTACAAAAATATTTAAAAGATTTTAAAATAAATAAAGTGTAAAGAGTTAACTTACCTTAATATAATAATCAGAATGTTAACATGTACATGCCACTAAGCTAACCACACTTTAACTTTATAAAGGTTAACCCATAATAACAATTAAATGTCAGTACAAGTAACAAAATAAATTCATATTGACATATAAATACGACCATTCTCATATAATAGTTCAAAATAGTGTACCCACAAATAAAAAAAACTCAACACTTAAATACATTATATATAATAATAATAAATCAAGTAAACTATATAAATTAAGAATAAAATAGATGTACATTTAATATTTACTATCTATATAATCCTTAAAATAAAATAACAAAGATAAATAAAATAGGTAACATATGCTTATGATTATACAAGTGGCCAAAATATAAATATTGTTGTATAAATTTTCATAACCTTACGTGTGAAAATATCATTATACAAAATAAGTATAATCAATTTAATAAATGAGCATGTATTTAATTGGTGCACGAATCTAAATGCATATCTAAATCAAACATATATTTAACATATAACATATGAATTATTATGCATGCACAAAACACATAATTATAAACATAAATTCATGCATTAAATATTTACAAAAAAAATGGTGATTATTAACTAAAATATTTAATAATCAACATCAAACTAAATGATTAAATTAAGTAAACTATAGTGTTATACACATAACCATGGAACTAAATAATAAAATAAACTAATAACAAGTGAATTAGAATAGTCATACGTAAGTTCACAAAAATATAATTTAATTATATATATATAGAAGTATGCAATAAACATGTAAAATATATAAGTAAAAATATAGGAAATAGAACGTACCTGAAAAGAGAAGATGTTATATAGAGACAAAATGATATGCTAATAGCCTGTTTATACACAAGTTGGTTCAACCAATACTCCCATTCAATGCGTTGTTTGTGGGTAGTGATCACAAATTTAAACAAACATTATCTATTTGTTAAGATTTAGTGTTTGACTGAGCTTTTCAAATACACATAACACGTACTAATAAATATACACAACATAACTACACCTATTATTAAATTCTAGTGGTAAAATAAATATATATTAAATTAAAATTATGCACATATAAATTAAAACAATTTTTTTAACCTTACTTAAATATTTTAGATAACTAGAAATGTTTATTTTTAATATAAAAATACGCGTCATTAGATTTAATAACAAATCTATATAATAAAATATTATTTTTCTTATATAACCAAATAATTAAAAATGCGAAAAATGTATATATATATAATTACAAAAATCATGGTTATTACATTCTACCCTCCTTAAAAAAATTAGGTCCCCAAATTTAAACATACCAAAAACATTTAATGATACCAAAAATATTTCTGCATCGAGAAAGTCAGAAAATATTTAACCAAAAAAAAATAAAAGTAGTTTTTTTTTAAACACAAATAACCAAACTCATAACTCACAGGTTAAACCTAAAAGGGCAGTCTACAGGAAGCCCTAGGCTCTGAATACCAACTGTAATACCCAACTTTTCAGAAAATAGTTATACTTAAATATTCAGCTAAAACTCCAAATTAAATCCATAATAAGAATAAGTTTCTAGTTTTTCATAAATTTCTAAAATCCCAGACAGAAATAAAATCATCTAAGCGGAAAATAAAGCAAATCTTGGGGGACGCAGCTCCAATACAAACATAATCACTAAAATATTGTTCCAAAGCATCCACCTTTAAGATGTCGCAAAAGCTAAGCACATGGCTCGTATGGAGAAGAAAATTGTGATGGGCTTGTGCTTTAGATACAAAGTGCAGTGTTTAGCACATGGCTCGTATGGAGAAGAAAATAAAGTTGGTTCTCATTCCTTTTTATCAAACTGAATGCATATAATCTAATATATACTAGTATAGACATATAACGTGATATCTAAAAAATAGCAACTGAACTTCCTAGCATGACTCCACTACTTCAACGTTCGTGATAATGCTGAAACTGAACTATGACCTAGTCTACAGTTACTGTTGTGCTAACCAACACAACGTTCACTAAGGCCTATACAATTTATTCAAAACTAATAAAACACAAATTAATAACTAAATTTAAGATTATTCCAACAATCACCCCCTTAATCTTAAATTTTATCATGAACTCATTTGGATTAGCCCGTCTGGCATTCATCCTAACCCGTTTGGCTTTCAACTTCTTTGTCCATAGGGCACTTAAACTTAGCCCTTTTTGCTTTAAAAAAATCCTTCCCATCTGGCACTTCTATTTACCCGTCTAGCACCTTTTATTTTGCCCGTCTGGCATTATTCTTCTGTCTATAATAATGCTGGCTCATCATCCTCGATCTTTGTGAGGTTCACTTCGTGTCTCTTCTCTCTTTCCCGTCGCGGTTTATCACATTCCGTAGCCTAGTGTCGCATAGTATTACAGTTGTAACACTTTATCCTACTCTTGTCATGGAAAGAACCACCTCTAGGTCTTTGCTTCCGAGATGTCAGAAGAAGTTGTCCATCTATGCTCTCAGACTTTCCCTTCATCCTTTTCTCGTAAGCTTTGAGATGACCAACTACCTCTTCAACTGTCATCCCCTTAACGTCTCCAAATTGCTTCATATTTGAAGCTATTTGAAGAAACTTATCCGGAACTGCACGTAGAATTTTTCTCACAACACTCGATTCTTTCATTGTTTCGCCAAGGACCGGATTTAGTCACAATCCCACTCAACTTCATACAAAATTCTTCGATTTTATCCGTTTCCTTCATGATTAAGGACTATAACTCACCTTTTAACGTCTGTACTTTTGCTTCTTTTACTCTTTCCACACCCATACACATCATCTTGATCGCTTCCCATGCTTCCTTAGTTGTTTCTTTTTCAGCAATGGACATCAACACATCTTCGGGCACACCTTGATATATTGATGCAAGTGCCACTTGCACCGTTTTCTCATCCACGCCCCCCTTAGGATCCTTCTGCTCGATTGCACACCAAACTCCTTGCGCCTTCATGAAAACTTTTATCTTTAGGGACCATGTCGTGTAATTGTTTCTCGTTAACATTGGATAACTTAAGCCCACAAAACATTCTTTTGCTTTGGATGTTTCCCTGATTTTATTTGTGTGCTTGGGTTGATATTTAGGCATACAGGAACCTAACCATTATGCTCTTATACCAAGTGTAGAAAAAAAATTGTGATGGGCTTGTGCTTTAGATGCAAAGTGCAGTGTTTAGCACATGGTTGCTGTGTATGGAGAAGAAAATAAAGCTGCTTCTCATTCCATGTTATCAAACTGAATGCATACAATCTAATATATACTAGTCTAGACATATAACGTGATATCTAAAAGATAGCAACTGAACTTCCTAGCATGACTCCACTACTTTAACTTCCCTGATAATGCTGAAACTGAACTATGACCTAGTCTACAGTTACTGTTGTGCTAACCAACACAACGTTCAATAAGGCCTATACAATTTATTCAAAAGTAATAAAACACATATTAATAACTAAATTTAAGATTATTCCAGCAAGCCTATCACTTGCAACTATAGAAAACACCTGTAAGTTTATAGTAGAATATTTATAAATATTTTATTGTTTTTCGAAATGGTTAGTAAGAGGTAAATAAGGAGAATATTTATAACTTGTCTGGTTTATGAGTGATTGTGTGGCCTTAGCAAAAGGAAGTAGGATACAAGGTTATGGCTCATATTATGAATTTGACATAATTTTGTTACAGCTTCTCAAAGAGAATTGTAGAACTAACATATTTTACTATTAATCTTGTCTCTGGTCAATATGTAGATGCAACAAAATCTGTAACATTGTATAAAAGAAATGACAATATGCCTCATTTAGATTTCTCACATGATCTATCCTCGAATCCTTTCATGCTACTTTATTAAGTCCAAGCCATAAGATCGAGTTGTATCATTCTATGCCCTTCTAATAACCTCTGAACTATCAATGTATGCAGGTACCATAACCGCAGTAATAATATGACTAATATGACTTAACCGTTCATCTTTCCCAGTGCAGTTTTCAGCCCCCAGGCCTCCACAACAAACCTGTGATATGAACATATAGTCACACAATATCCAAAAATGTAAAACAAAGATCAGCACAGAATAATCCGATTCTTAAAATTCTGTAAGCAATTAGATGATGAAATAAAAATCGACTACAATTAAAATCGTTGCACTTATAATTCTCAAATCATCTATAAACTGAACTGGTGTGTAATATTTACATTGTATCTACGAATAAAGGTTTCAACATGTGTTCTACTTTCTATGCATCTCACAAAGAATACATAATCAAACAAAAAGTATTTTCAGTGTTTTGCTTAAGCTGCATATAAGAACAAAAATTAATAACAAAGCTTAAGCTGCATACAAGTGTTTCTACTTGTTGTTGCAAGGGGAGTGTGCCTTGCTATTACCTTATCAAGTCTTTCCTTGATAATTAGATCAAGTGATTCTCTGAGACCAGATAAAAGTTGAATGGAACGAGTACAAAATCTCGTGTTCAATTTGTTTCACCTTTTTCGCTCTCATTGCATAAGCAACTCATGACTTCTTGTTAATATATAAAAATAATATATAAGACTCTGTGTTAGGAGGGTTAGGAGGGTCAGATATATTTCAACATATAAAGTGAATTCAATAATTATTTTAGTTTGCTAGAATCAAGAATATATGTTCACATTTTGTGTAATACAACTTATGTATTATAGCCACTATCAGATATTTTCGCTTATGAATTTTTGCACATAAAATCATATAATAACGCTATGTTAAATCGTATAAATATATAAAAACACTTTCCAAGATATCCCCAATTTATTTAAGTTCCTCTATAAGAAATCAGCGTTTTCGCTTAATGATATATAATGATATCGCTAAATGGTAAGGTTTTCTCCAAAAACTTTATCAAAATATCCCCAATTTATTTAAGTTCCTCTATAAGAGAATGATAATGTATGTTATGATAGTTGAGTAATGGTATTTGATTTCTTAAACCTTAAATCGAATAAACATGGTTAACAATATGGAAATTAAAATTAATCTAAATTTAAAATAAATAAGAAAATAGTAGAGATGATAGAAACATTACAATTTTCCTGGTATGCTGGTGGATTATAGAGTGTTGTATACATGTATTTCTCAATACATGGAGGCTCTAATTTTTTATAATGTAGTACTTTGCAATGGAGAAATTTGATCAAAATTAAAGAGTGGTTATTAATTAGAGAGACACGTTGTGTTCAATTTAGTTTTACTTACACATATTTTTCAACAAATCAATTCAATGTTAAAATCCTTTTTATTTGTAAAACAGGGTACTTGATCCATAAATTCTTATTTGTAAAACAGGGTACTTGATCCATAAATTTTAAAATAAAAGCAGTGCAAAAATATTTAAAAGATTTTAAAATAAATAAAGTGTGAAGAATTAACTTATCTTAATAGCAATATCTCCCAAATTATGTTGACAGAATGAACCTAGACATACACAAATACACTTAATATAATAATCATGATGTTAACATGTACATGCGACTAAGCTAACCACACTTTAACTTTATAAAGCTTAACCCATAATAACAATTAAATGTCAGTATAAGTAACAAAATAAATTCATATTGACATATAAATACGACCATTCTCATATAATAGTTCAAAATAGTGTACCCACAAATAAAAAAAACTCAACACTTAAATAAATTATATATAATAATAATAAATCAAGTATATGTAAACTATATAAATTAAGAATAAAATAGATGTACATTTAATATTTACTATCTATATAATCCTTAAAATAAAATAACAAAGATAAATAAAATAGGTAACATATGCTTATGATTATACAAGTGGCCAAAATATAAATATTGTTGTATAAATTTTCATAACCTTACGTGTGAAAATATCATTATACAAAATAAGTATAATCAATTTAATAAATGAGCATGTATTTAATTGGTGCAGGAATCTAAATGCATATCTAAATCAAACATATATTTAACATATAACATATGAATTATTATGCATGCACAAAACACGTAATTATAAACATAAATTCATGCATTAAATATTTACAAAAAAAATGGTGATTATTAACTAAAATATTTAATAATCAACATCAAACTAAATGATTAAATTAAGTAAACTATAGTGTTATACACATAACCATGGAACTAAATAATAAAATAAACTAATAACAAGTGAATTAGAATAGTCATACATAAGTTCACAAAAATGTAATTTAATTATATATATATATATATAGAAGTATGTAATAAACATGTAAAATACATAAGTAAAAATATAGAAAATAGAACGTACCTGAAAAGAGAAGATGTTATATAGAGACAAAATGATATGCTAATAGCCTATTTATACACAAGTTGGTTCAACCAATACTCCCATTCAATGCGTTTGTGGGTACGTGATCACAAATTTAAACAAACATTATCTATTTGTTAAGATTTAGTGTTTGACTGAGTTTTTCAAATACACATAACATGTACTAATAAATATACACAACATAACTACACCTATTATTAAATTCTAGTGGTAAAATAAATATATATTAAATTAAAATTATGCACATATAAATTAAAACAATTTTTTAACCTTACTTAAATATTTTAGATAACTAGAAATGTTTATTTTTAATATAAAAATACGCGTCTTTAGATTTAATAACAAATCTATATAATAAAATATTATTTTTCTTATATAACCAAATAATTAAAAATGCGAAAAATGTATATATATATAATTAGAAAAATCATGGTTATTACATTCTACCCTCCTTAAAAAAATTAGGTCCCCAAATTTAAACATACCAAAAACATTTAATGATACCAAAAATATTTCTGGATCGAGAAAGTCAGAAAATATTTAACCAAAAAAAAATAAAAGTAGTTTTTTTTTGAAACACAAATAATCAAACTCATAACTCACAGGTTAAACCTAAAAGGGTAGTCTACAGGAAGCTAACCTAGGCTAATACCAACTGTAATACCCCAACTTTTCAGAAAATAGTTATACTTAAATATTCAGCTAAAACTCCAAATTAAATCCATAATAAGAATAAGTTTCTAGTTTTTCATAAATTTCTAGAATCCCACACAGAAATAAAATGAAAATAAAGCAAATCTTGGGGGACGCAGCTCCAATACAAACATAATCACTAAAATATTGTTCCAAAGCATCCATCTTTAAGATGTGGCAAAAGCTAAGCACCTGAAAATTTGTGAGTAATGAGCGAAGAGCCCAGCAAGAAAACAGTTCTACACTAGTGGATGAAGTATCATAATTTTATAAAACAAAAATAATTTTCGAAAATACATGTGACATAAGATATAAAATTCCACAGCTGCCTAACGGCACAAATACCTGTGACACAGTATCAAAAGAGGCATCATAAGTAGCACTGCCTACTAAGGTATTAAAGGCTAGTTCCGGAACTATATGTAATTACTAACTGATTCATAAGTCAGAGCTCACTGGAAATTCTTATTTGTAAAACAGGGTACTTGATCCATAAATTTTAAAATAAAAGCAGTGCAAAAATATTTAAAAGATTTTAAAATAAATAAAGTGTGAAGAGTTAACTTACCTTAATAGCAATATCTCCCAAATTATGTTGACAAAATGAACCTAGACATACACAAATACACTTAATATAATAATCATGATGTTAACATGTACATGCCACTAAGCTAACCACACTTTAACTTTATAAAGCTTAACCCATAATAACAATTAAATGTCAGTACAAGTAACAAAATAAATTCATATTGACATATAAATACCACCATTCTCATATAATAGTTGAAAATAGTGTACCCACAAATAAAAAAAACTCAACACTTAAATACATTATATATAATAATAATAAATCAAGTATATGTAAACTATATAAATTAAGAATAAAATAGATGTACATTTAATATTTACTATCTATATAATCCTTAAAATAAAATAACAAAGATAAATAAAATAGGTAACATATACTTATGATTATACAAGTGGCCAAAATATAAATATTGTTGTATAAATTTTCATAACCTTACGTGTGAAAATATCATTATACAAAATAAGTATAATCAATTAAATAAATGAGCATGTATTTAATTGGTGCAGGAATCTAAATGCATATCTAAATCAAACATATATTTAACATATAACATATGAATTATTATGCATGCACAAAACACGTAATTATAAACATAAATTCATGCATTAAATATTTACAAAAAAAATGGTGATTATTAACTAAAATATTTAATAATCAACATCAAACTAAATGATTAAATTAAGTAAACTATAGTGTTATACACATAACCATGGAACTAAATAATAAAATAAACTAATAACAAGTGAATTAGAATAGACATACATAAGTTCACAAAAATGTAATTTAATTATATATATATATATAGAAGTATGCAATAAACATGTAAAATACATAAGTAAAAATAGAGGAAATAGAACGTACCTGAAAAGAGAAGATGTTATATAGAGACAAAATGATATGCTAATAGCCTATTTATACACAAGTTGGTTCAACCAATACTCCCATTCAATGCGTTTGTGGGTACGTGATCACAAATTTAAACAAACATTATCTATTTGTTAAGATTTAGTGTTTGACTGAGTTTTTCAAATACACATAACACGTACTAATAAATATACACAACATAACTACACCTATTATTAAATTCTAGTGGTAAAATAAATATATATTAAATTAAAATTATGCACATATAAATTAAAACAATTTTTTTAACCTTACTTAAATATTTTAGATAACTAGAAATGTTTATTTTTAATATAAAAATACGCGTCTTTAGATTTAATAACAAATCTATATAATAAAATATTATTTTTCTTATATAACCAAATAATTAAAAATGCGAAAAATGTATATATATATAATTACAAAAATCATGGTTATTACATTCTACCCTCCTTAAAAAAATTAGGTCCCCAAATTTAAACATACCAAAAACATTTAATGATACCAAAAATATTTCTGCATCGAGAAAGTAGAAAATATTTAACCAAAAAAAAATAAAAGTAGTTTTTTTTTGAAACACAAATAACCAAACTCATAACTCACAGGTTAAACCTAAAAGGGTAGTCTACAGGAAGCTAACCTAGGCTCTGAATACCAACTGTAATACCCCAACTTTTCAGAAAATAGTTATACTTAAATATTGAGCTAAAACTCCAAATTAAATCCATAATAAGAATAAGTTTCTAGTTTTTCATAAATTTCTAGAATCCCACACAGAAATAAAATCATCTAAGCTGAAAATAAAGCAAATCTTCGGGGACGCACCTCCAATACAAACATAATCACTAAAATATTGTTCCAAAGCATCCACCTGGTGATGTCGCAAAAGCTAAGCACCTGACAATTTGTGAGTAATGAGCCAAGAGTCCAGCAAGAAAACAGTTTTACACTAGTGGATGAAGTATCATAATTTTATAAAACAAAAATAATTTTCGAAAATACATGTGACATAGGATATAAAATTCCACAGCTGCCTAAAGCCACAAATATGTGTGACATAGTATCAAAAGAGGCATCATAAGTAGCACTGCCTACTAAGCTATAAAAGGCTAGTTCCGGAACTTTATGCAATTACTAACTGGTTCATAAGTCAGAGCTCACTAGGAATTCTTATTTGTAAAACAGGTACTTCATCCATAAATTTTAAAACAAAAGCAGTGCAAAAATATTTAAAAGATTTTAAAATAAATAAAGTGTGAAGAGTTAACTTACCTTAATATCAATATCTCCCAAATTATGTTGACAAAATGAACCTAGACATACACATATACACTTAATATAATAATCAGGATGTTAACATGTACATGCCACTAAGCTAACCACACTTTAACTTTATAAAGCTTAACCCATAATAACAATTAAATGTCAGTAAGTAACAAAATAAATTCATATTGACATATAAATATGACCATTCTCATATAATAATTCAAAATAGTGTACCCACAAATAAAAAAAACTCAACACTTAAATACATTATATATAATAATAATAAATCAAGTATATGTAAACTATATAAATTAAGAATAAAATAGATGTACATTTAATATTTACTATCTATATAATCCTTAAAATAAAATAACAAAGATAAATAAAATAGGTAACATATGCTTATGATTATACAAGTGGCCAAAATATAAATATTGGTGTAAAAATTTTCATAACCTTATGTGTGAAAATATTATTATAAAGAATAAGTATAATCAATTTAATAAATGAGCATGTATTTAATTGGTGCACGAATGTAAATGCATATCTAAATCAAACATATATTTAACATATAACATATGAATTATTATGCATGCACAAAACACGTAATTATAAACATAAATTCATGCATTAAATATTTACAAAAAAATGGTGATTATTAACTAAAATATTTAATAATCAACATCAAACTAAATGATTAAATTAAGTAAACTATAGTGTTATACACATAACCATGGAACTAAATAATAAAATAAACTATTAACAAGTGAATTAGAATAGTCATACATAAGTTCACAAAAATGTAATTTAATTATATATATATATATAGAAGTATGCAATAAACATGTAAAATACATAAGTAAAAATATAGGAAATAAAACGTACCTAAAAGAGAAGATGTTATACAGAGATAAAATGATTTTCTAATAGCCTATTTATACACAAGTTGGTTAAACCAATACTCCGATTGAGGTTAGTGGGTACGTGATCATAAATTTAAACAAACATTATCTCTTTGTTAAGATTTAGTGTTTGACTGAGTTTTTCAAATACATAACTACACCTATTATTAAATTCTAGTGATAAAATAAATATATATTAAATTAAAATTATGCACATATAAATTAAAACAATTTTTTTAACCTTACTTAAATATTTTAGATAACTAGAAATTTTATTTTTAATATAAAAATACGCGTCTTTAGATTTAATAACAAATTTATATAATAAAATATTATTTTCCTTATATAACCAAATAATTAAATATGCAAAAAATGTATATATATAATTATAAAAATCATGGTTATTACATTCTACCCTCCTTAAAAAAATTAGGTCCCCAAATTTAAACATACCAAAAACATTTACTGATACCAAAAATATTTCTGCATCGAGAAAGTCAGAAAATATTTAACCAAAAAAAATTAAAAGTAGTTTTTTTTGGAAACATAAATAACTAAACTCATAACTGGTTAAGCCTAAAAGGGCAGTCTACAGACGCTAACCTAGGCTGTGAATAGCAGCTGTAATACCCCAACCTTTCAGAAAATAGTTATACTTAAATATTCAGCTAAAACTCCAAATTAAATCCATAATAAGAATAAGTTTCTAGTTTTTCATAAATTTCTAAAATCGCAGACAGAAATAAAATCATCTAAGCTGAAAATAAAGCAAATCTTGGGAGACGAACATAATCACTAAAATATTGTTCCAAAGCATCCACCTTTAAGATGTTGCAAAAGCTAAGGCACCTGAAAATTTGTGAGTAATGAGCGCCCAGCAAGAAAACAGTTCTACAGATCAAGTATGATAATTTTATAAAATAAAAATCATTTTCCAAAATCCATATGACATAAGATATAAAATTCCACACCTCGCTAAGCCACAAATACCTGGTGACACACTATCAAAAGTTCATAATTTCTGTGAATAATGGGCCCCTATTAAGAGAGTGTGCTCTCCCGAAGCCATCATAAGTAGCACTCCCTAGTAAGGTATCAAAAACGCTATTTCTGGAACTATACGCAATTACTAACTGGTTCATAAGTTAGAGCTCACTGCGAATTCTTATTTGTAAAACAGGGTACTTGATCCATAAATTTTAAAACAAAAGAAGTGCAAAAATATTTAAAAGATTTTAAATTAAATAAAGTGTGAAGAGTTAACTTACGTTAATAACAATATCTGCCAAATTATGTTGCCAAAATGAACCTAGACATACACACATACACTTAATATAATAATCAGAATGTTAACATGTACATCCCACTAAGCTAACCACACTTTAACTTTATAAAGCTTAACCCATAATAACAATTAAATGTCATTACAAGTAACAAAATAAATTCATAGTGACATATAAATACGACCATTCTCATATAATAGTTCAAAATAGTGTACCAACAAATAAAAAAAACTCAACACTTAAATACATTATATATAATAATAATAAATCAATTATATGTAAACTATATAAATTCAGAATAAAATAGATGTACATTTAATATTTACTATCTATATAATCCTTAAAATAAAGTAACAAAGATAAATAAAATAGGTAACATATGAAAGTGGACAAAATATAAATATTGGTGTATAAAATTTTCATAACCTTACCTGTGAAAATATCATTATACAAAATAAGTATAATCAATTTAATAAATGAGCATATATTTAATTGGTGCACTAATCTAAATGCATATCTAAATCAAACATATATTTAACATATAACATATGAATTATTATGCATGCATAAAACACATAATTATAAACATAAATTCATGCATTAAATATTTACAAAACAAATGGTTATTATTAACTAAAACATTTAATAATCAACATCAAAGTAAATGATTAAATTAAGTAAACTATAATGTTATACAAATAACCATGGAACTAAATAATAAAAAAAAACTAATAACAAGTGAATTAGAATAGTGATACATAAGTTCACAAAAATGTAATTTAATTATATATATATATATAGAAGTATGCAATAAACATGTAAAATACATAAATAAAAATATAGGAAATAAAACGTACCTAAAAGAGAAGATGTTATACAGAGATAAAATGATTTTCTAATAGCCTATTTATACACAAGTTGGTTAAACCAATACTCCGATTGAGGTTAGTGGGTACGTGATCACAAATTTAAACAAACATTATCTCTTTGTTAAGATTTAGTGTTTGACTGAGTTTTTCAAATACATAACTACACCTATTATTAAATTCTAGTGATAAAATAAATATATATTAAATTAAAATTATGCACATATAAATTAAAACAATTTTTTTAACCTTACTTAAATATTTTAGATAACTAGAAATTTTATTTTTAATATAAAAATACGCGTCTTTAGATTTAATAACAAATCTATATAATAAAATATTATTTTCCTTATATAACCAAATAATTAAATATGCAAAAAATGTATATATATATATAATTACAAAAATCATTGTTATTACATTCTACCCTCCTTAAAAAAATTAGGTCCCCAAATTTAAACATACCAAAAACATTTAATGATACCAAAAATATTTCTGCATCGAGAAAGTAGAAAATATTTAACCAAAAAAAAATAAAAGTAGTTTTTTTTTGAAACACAAATAACCAAACTCATAACTCACAGGTTAAACCTAAAAGGGTAGTCTACAGGAAGCTAACCTAGGCTGTGAATACCAACTGTAATACCCCAACTTTTCAGAAAATAGTTATACTTAAATATTGAGCTAAAACTCCAAATTAAATCCATAATAAGAATAAGTTTCTAGTTTTTCATAAATTTCTAGAATCCCACACAGAAATAAAATCATCTAAGCTGAAAATAAAGCAAATCTTGGGGGACGCAGCTCCAATACAAACATAATCACTAAAATATTGTTCCAAAGCATCCACCTGGTGATGTCGCAAAATCTAAGCACCTGAAAATTTGTGAGTAATGAGCCAAGAGCCCAGCAAGAAAACAGTTCTACACTAGTGGATGAAGTATCATAATTTTATAAAACAAAAATAATTTTCGAAAATACATGTGACATAAGATATAAAATTCCACACCTCGCTAAGCCACAAATACCTGGTGACACACTATCAAAAGTTCATAATTTCTGTGAATAATGGGCCCCTATTAAGAGAGTGTGCTCTCCGGAAGCCATCATAAGTAGCACTCCCTAGTAAGGTATCAAAAACGCTATTTCTGGAACTATACGCAATTACTAACTGGTTCATAAGTTAGAGCTCACTGCGAATTCTTATTTGTAAAACAGGGTACTTGATCCATAAATTTTAAAACAAAAGAAGTGCAAAAATATTTAAAAGATTTTAAATTAAATAAAGTGTGAAGAGTTAACTTACGTTAATAACAATATCTGCCAAATTATGTTGCCAAAATGAACCTAGACATACACACATACACTTAATATAATAATCAGAATGTTAACATGTACATCCCACTAAGCTAACCACACTTTAACTTTATAAAGCTTAACCCATAATAACAATTAAATGTCATTACAAGTAACAAAATAAATTCATAGTGACATATAAATACGACCATTCTCATATAATAGTTCAAAATAGTGTACCAACAAATAAAAAAAACTCAACACTTAAATACATTATATATAATAATAATAAATCAATTATATGTAAACTATATAAATTCAGAATAAAATAGATGTACATTTAATATTTACTATCTATATAATCCTTAAAATAAAGTAACAAAGATAAATAAAATAGGTAACATATGAAAGTGGACAAAATATAAATATTGGTGTATAAAATTTTCATAACCTTACCTGTGAAAATATCATTATACAAAATAAGTATAATCAATTTAATAAATGAGCATATATTTAATTGGTGCACTAATCTAAATGCATATCTAAATCAAACATATATTTAACATATAACATATGAATTATTATGCATGCATAAAACACATAATTATAAACATAAATTCATGCATTAAATATTTACAAAACAAATGGTTATTATTAACTAAAACATTTAATAATCAACATCAAAGTAAATGATTAAATTAAGTAAACTATAATGTTATACAAATAACCATGGAACTAAATAATAAAAAAAACTAATAACAAGTGAATTAGAATAGTGATACATAAGTTCACAAAAATGTAATTTAATTATATATATATATAGAAGTATGCAATAAACATGTAAAATACATAAATAAAAATATAGGAAATAAAACGTACCTAAAAGAGAAGATGTTATACAGAGATAAAATGATTTTCTAATAGCCTATTTATACACAAGTTGGTTAAACCAATACTCCGATTGAGGTTAGTGGGTACGTGATCACAAATTTAAACAAACATTATCTCTTTGTTAAGATTTAGTGTTTGACTGAGTTTTTCAAATACATAACTACACCTATTATTAAATTCTAGTGATAAAATAAATATATATTAAATTAAAATTATGCACATATAAATTAAAACAATTTTTTTAACCTTACTTAAATATTTTAGATAACTAGAAATTTTATTTTTAATATAAAAATACGCGTCTTTAGATTTAATAACAAATCTATATAATAAAATATTATTTTCCTTATATAACCAAATAATTAAATATGCAAAAATGTATATATATATATAATTACAAAAATCATGGTTATTACATTCTACCCTCCTTAAAAAAATTAGGTCCCCAAATTTAAACATACCAAAAACATTTACTGATACCAAAAATATTTCTGCATCGAGAAAGTCAGAAAATATTTAACCAAAAAAAATTAAAAGTAGTTTTTTTTGGAAACATAAATAACTAAACTCATAACTGGTTAAGCCTAAAAGGGCAGTCTACAGACGCTAACCTAGGCTCTGAATACCAACTGTAATACCCCAACCTTTCAGAAAATAGTTATACTTAAATATTCAGCTAAAACTCCAAATTAAATCCATAATAAGAATAAGTTTCTAGTTTTTCATAAATTTCTAAAATCGCAGACAGAAATAAAATCATCTAAGCTGAAAATAAAGCAAATCTTGGGAGACGAACATAATCACTAAAATATTGTTCCAAAGCATCCACCTTTAAGATGTTGCAAAAGCTAAGGCACCTGAAAATTTGTGAGTAATGAGCGCCGAGCAAGAAAACAGTTCTACAGATCAAGTATGATAATTTTATAAAATAAAAATCATTTTCCAAAATCCATATGACATAAGATATAAAATTCCACACCTCGCTAAGCCACAAATACCTGGTGACACACTATCAAAAGTTCATAATTTCTGTGAATAATGGGCCCCTATTAAAACGCTATTTCTCGAACTATAAGCAATTACTAACTGGTTCATAAGTTAGAGTTCACTGCGAATTCTTATTTGTAAAACAGGGTACTTGATCCATAAATTTTAAAACAAAAGAAGTGCAAAAATATTTAAAAAATTTTAAATTAAATAAAGTGTGAAGAGTTAACTTACATTAATAACAATATCTGCCAAATTATGTTGCCAAAATGAACCTAGACATACACACATACACTTAATATAATAATCAGAATGTTAACATGTACATCCGACTAAGCTAACCACACTTTAACTTTATAAAGCTTAACCCATAATAACAATTAAATGTCATTACAAGTAACAAAATAAATTCATAGTGACATATAAATACGACCATTCTCATATAATAGTTCAAAATAGTGTACCGACAAATAAAAAAAACTCAACACTTAAATACATTATATATAATAATAATAAATCAATTATATGTAAACTATATAAATTCAGAATAAAATAGATGTACATTTAATATTTACTATCTATATAATCCTTAAAATAAAGTAACAAAGATAAATAAAATAGGTAACATATGAAAGTGGACAAAATATAAATATTGGTGTATAAAATTTTCATAACCTTACCTGTGAAAATATCATTATACAAAATAAGTATAATCAATTTAATAAATGAGCATATATTTAATTGGTGCACTAATCTAAATGCATATCTAAATCAAACATATATTTAACATATAACATATGAATTATTATGCATGCATAAAACACATAATTATAAACATAAATTCATGCATTAAATATTTACAAAACAAATGGTTATTATTAACTAAAACATTTAATAATCAACATCAAAGTAAATGATTAAATTAAGTAAACTATAATGTTATACAAATAACCATGGAACTAAATAATAAAAAAAACTAATAACAAGTGAATTAGAATAGTGATACATAAGTTCACAAAAATGTAATTTAATTATATATATATATATAGAAGTATGCAATAAACATGTAAAATACATAAATAAAAATATAGGAAATAAAACGTACCTAAAAGAGAAGATGTTATACAGAGATAAAATGATTTTCTAATAGCCTATTTATACACAAGTTGGTTAAACCAATACTCCGATTGAGGTTAGTGGGTACGTGATCACAAATTTAAACAAACATTATCTCTTTGTTAAGATTTAGTGTTTGACTGAGTTTTTCAAATACATAACTACACCTATTATTAAATTCTAGTGATAAAATAAATATATATTAAATTAAAATTATGCACATATAAATTAAAACAATTTTTTTAACCTTACTTAAATATTTTAGATAACTAGAAATTTTATTTTTAATATAAAAATACGCGTCTTTAGATTTAATAACAAATCTATATAATAAAATATTATTTTCCTTATATAACCAAATAATTAAATATGCAAAAATGTATATATATATATAATTACAAAAATCATGGTTATTACATTCTACCCTCCTTAAAAAAATTAGGTCCCCAAATTTAAACATACCAAAAACATTTACTGATACCAAAAATATTTCTGAAAAAAATTAAAAGTAGTTTTTTTTGGAAACATAAATAACTAAACTCATAACTGGTTAAGCCTAAAAGGGCAGTCTACAGACGCTAACCTAGGCTCTGAATACCAACTGTAATACCCCAACCTTTCAGAAAATAGTTATACTTAAATATTCAGCTAAAACTCCAAATTAAATCCATAATAAGAATAAGTTTCTAGTTTTTCATAAATTTCTAAAATCGCAGACAGAAATAAAATCATCTAAGCTGAAAATAAAGCAAATCTTGGGAGACGAACATAATCACTAAAATATTGTTCCAAAGCATCCACCTTTAAGATGTTGCAAAAGCTAAGGCACCTGAAAATTTGTGAGTAATGAGCGCCGAGCAAGAAAACAGTTCTACAGATCAAGTATGATAATTTTATAAAATAAAAATCATTTTCCAAAATCCATATGACATAAGATATAAAATTCCACACCTCGCTAAGCCACAAATACCTGGTGACACACTATCAAAAGTTCATAATTTCTGTGAATAATGGGCCCCTATTAAAACGCTATTTCTGGAACTATACGCAATTACTAACTGGTTCATAAGTTAGAGTTCACTGCGAATTCTTATTTGTAAAACAGGGTACTTGATCCATAAATTTTAAAACAAAAGAAGTGCAAAAATATTTAAAAAATTTTAAATTAAATAAAGTGTGAAGAGTTAACTTACATTAATAACAATATCTGCCAAATTATGTTGCCAAAATGAACCTAGACATACACACATACACTTAATATAATAATCAGAATGTTAACATGTACATCCGACTAAGCTAACCACACTTTAACTTTATAAAGCTTAACCCATAATAACAATTAAATGTCATTACAAGTAACAAAATAAATTCATAGTGACATATAAATACGACCATTCTCATATAATAGTTCAAAATAGTGTACCGACAAATAAAAAAAACTCAACACTTAAATACATTATATATAATAATAATAAATCAATTATATGTAAACTATATAAATTCAGAATAAAATAGATGTACATTTAATATTTACTATCTATATAATCCTTAAAATAAAGTAACAAAGATAAATAAAATAGGTAACATATGAAAGTGGACAAAATATAAATATTGGTGTATAAAATTTTCATAACCTTACCTGTGAAAATATCATTATACAAAATAAGTATAATCAATTTAATAAATGAGCATATATTTAATTGGTGCACTAATCTAAATGCATATCTAAATCAAACATATATTTAACATATAACATATGAATTATTATGCATGCATAAAACACATAATTATAAACATAAATTCATGCATTAAATATTTACAAAAAAAATGGTTATTATTAACTAAAACATTTAATAATCAACATCAAAGTAAATGATTAAATTAAGTAAACTATAATGTTATACAAATAACCATGGAACTAAATAATAAAAAAAACTAATAACAAGTGAATTAGAATAGTGATACATAAGTTCACAAAAATGTAATTTAATTATATATATATATATATAGAAGTATGCAATAAACATGTAAAATACATAAATAAAAATATAGGAAATACAACATATCTGAAAAGAGAAGATGTTATACAAACATAAAATGATATGCTAATAGCCTATTTATACACAAGTTGGTTGACTGAGTTTTTCAAATACACATAACACGTACTAATAAATATACACAACATAACTACACCTATTATTAAATTCTAGTGATAAAATAAATATTATTAAATTAAAATTATGCACATATAAATTAAAACAATTTTTTTAACATTTCTTAAATATTTTAGATAACTAGAAATGTTTATTTTTAATATAAAAATATGCGTCTTTAGATGTAATAACAAATCTATATAATAAAATATTATTTTTCTTATATAACCAAATAATTAAAAATGCGAAAAATGTATATATATAATTACAAAAATCATGGTTATTACAAAATTTATCATGGTAATGATGAAGATATCCTACAAATTGATGCTCTTTTACTTAAAAAGTTTAGAAATATGGGCTATATAGACTTCAAAAAAATTGTTTTTGAAAAAAAGGCTCTACTTCCTCCAACTTTATTTTGATAAGAGGAATTAAAGAAAGAATTATGGCAAGGAGTCAAGGTATGGGAAAATTACAAGTCAAAGATCAAGTGCTATAATTGTGATGAAGTCAGACACTTTGTTGCTCATTCAGAAAGCCAAACGCTAAGAAGAAGCAAGCCTTGATCAGCAAGAAGAAGAATTGAAGCAAGTTTTGACCAGAAGAACAATTGGGATGATACATTACAAGAGTACAAACTATGCTTACAAAAAATTGCATAATGTTCTATTATAAAGGGCTTTTCTTAATTTTAGGTAAAAGTTACAAAATAAACTAATGGAGATTAAATAATTTAAACATGTATATTTTATTTTATGGAATGATATTATCTTGTTAAACTAACACTGTTGAACAATCAACTTTTGGAAATTTATATGAATTATTCATAGTAAAGTCAATATTTATTTAAATTGAAATGATATCAATAGTGTAAATTTTTTTTATGATTTTCTTGCTAATAAAATATGTTAAACACATTATTGAGACGTCATTTTAAGGATAAAATAAAGAACATGAACTCATAAATTGTTATGATAAAAACAAACACATTATTCTCAAATCTACTTACTCAAATTTACAAGGAAAATACAATATTGTAAAAAATAAAACTTAAATAATCATCATAAACATATTTATGTCAAGATAAAATATGTAAATATGGTTAATCTTGAATTATAAAGTAACTTATATAAAATATGTAAATGTCAAGATTAATGAATACTATATGTCTTTTCTAAAAAAATACACAACATTAATAAATGAATAAGAAAATAATTTATATACTGAATATCAAAAAAAAATTATTTTATCTTTATCGCCTCCCAACAACACCTATTATTTTACAAAAAATATAAATTTAAACAATTCGATAAAAATAATGAACAATTATCCGGTATCCAATTTAAAGTCCAATTATATAACAGCTAAATCGACTAATTATTATTGAATGAATATATGTAAATAAGGTACTTAATATTGATAAATGATATATAAAAATACATTATATTTAGTGTCAAATATAAACCATAAAAAATTTGAAAAACTCGTCTAATTCGATCTTAAGAAAGTCATATTTAAAAAGGCTCGAAGCTGCTTGAACATCTATTTTATTATAAAACTTTGCTTCTCTCCTAAAGAGAAAAAACTTGGATTTACACAAATTTGGAATTTTAAAAATATCGAAAAAAAAATTTGATAGTTTTATTTTTCATCCAATTTTGTACACTAAAATATTTTGGGATAAATTTTAAATGGGAAACAAGTTCTACACATCTTTAATATATTAAAAGAAAATTTAACAAATGTACATTATTTTTTGAAGAAATAAAAAGTAATAAAATTAAGTTTTTTACATATATCTAATTCGGAAGTGGTGTAATTTGCGCCATTCTTGGCCCTCAAAATTTTGTATAAAAATCCAAATTCAATAGTTTTTTAGAAAAATTGATTTGATCCAAATTCTAAATATGTAAATTAATAAAGCCACCCTTAACACTATTTAATTTATCTTTATTAAAATTATTAAATATTTATCTTTTAAGTTTAAATGAACATTTATCTTTTTTAGTTGAAATAAATTAGTCAATTAAATTATAATTATTATGTTCCCACTATGGCTTATTGGCTTTCTATTGTACCAAAATTTTATTTTTGTTTGCTAATAGAACCTATAATATTTCTCACTTTGTAAGTCAAGAGTTATTATTGGTATTTAAGCGAGCAAAATAACTTTTAATTGGATTTATCTTCTTGTACCTAGATAATCTATCAAGAAACTAACAATTCATGTTTTCAATAGAATTGGTGGGACAAAAATTCAAGACTTGTTCCACTAAAACCAAGTCCTAACAACACTTTAAATACTCATTTAAATTTGATAAAATTTACATAAAAATAAGTCAATAAAGAAACATGCAAATCAATACAAGAAGCAGTGTTTAAGATATAGCAAGTCTACTATAGACCACCCCACATGAAGCATGTTTTTTACATAGTATTTAGCATAAAATGATTTAGAAATAGTAATACTTGCTGCAATCACTAATGGGGAATTCAGAGGATTGAATTATTGGCATGTTGTTCTCCAAGTATGCAAGAGCAGCAGCAACCCCACTTCCAAGTTGTACCAAGTAACCAACATCCTTAAGAATCATCTCCATACTAGTAAGACAGCCTATCACTTGCAACTACAAAAAACACGGGTAAGTTTATAGTAGAATATTTATAAATATTTCATTGTTTTTCGAAATGGTTAGTAAGAGGTAAATAGTGAGAAAATATTTATAACTTGTCTCGTTTATGAGTAATTGTGTAGTCTTAGCAAAAGGAAGTAGGGTACAAGGTTATGGCTCATATTATGGATTTGACATAGTTTTGTTAAAGCTTCTCAAAGAGAATTGAAGAACTAACATATTTTACTATTAATCTTGTCTCTGGTCAATATGTAGATGCAACAAAATCTATAACATTGAATATATGAAATGACAATATACCTCATTTAGATTTCTCACATGATCTATCCTCGAATCCTTTCATGCTACTTTATTAAGTCCAAGCCATAAGATCCAGTTGTATCATTCTATGCCCTTCTAATAACTTCTCAACTATCAATGTAAGCACGTACCATAACCGCAGTAACAATATGACTAATATGACTAAACCGGTTAGTGTGTCACTGATCAGCAGCCTAACATTGGTTTTAAACTTAAAAATGAATATCCAATTCTAATAATTGCTTAACAAGGAACTAGATTCCTATGAATCATTTCAATTGATCATTGTTAACACCCGGTTATTATTATAACTTCCTGAGCTAGTTAGCTAACCCTTGTGAATCTGTTTAAGTCATTCTACAGTTAAAATAGAAATTATTGGTAACGAGGATCCCCAGTCCAGTATGCGATCTAGGATTCCCGGTTGAGTTGGATCGAGCTAGTTTGAGTTATGCAAGTTTGTAAGAATAATTTCATTTTCATTTTTAAGTTAAACTAGCTGGGATTTGGTATGACGTAATAAAAGTCAAGGTTGTGGTTGGTTTCTCATACTTTAACCTATTGTGATCCGTGGTTGCGTAAATAAGGGTAATTGCATATAATATTTCATATACAGGTTTATATAATATGTGTGTTGTGAACCCCAAACTTCTGATTCGGGTTTGGAGGGTGTCACAACCACCCTCTCTGAAGCTAAATCAACTACTAATATTACCTAATATACAACCAGTACTACCACTAAAATTACCAATAATGCTACCATAAATTGCCACTACTAAGACTAACCAATATAACATCAATGCTACCACCTGTAATATCATAATTAAACTGGCCATAAATGGAACTACTTAAGCTAGCACGAACTTCAACACCAACACTAATAATACCACCACTAAGCTACCAATACGACAACTAAGCTACCACCAATGCCACCACCAATGCCACTACTAAGACTAACCAATATAACATCAATGCTACCACCTGTAATACTATAATTAAACTTGCCATAAATGGAACTGCTTAAGCTAGCACGAACTTCAACACCAACACCAATAATACCACCACCAATTCTCCTGCAAAGATTACAGCTTTCAATGCCACCAATTGCACTAATAAGAGCACCAAGACCAATGGCACCATCAATGCCAGCAAATCCACTACTAATATTATCGTTTCTGGTACCAACAATGTAACCACTAAAGATGCTAGTCATGCTGCCACCAATCCCACTATTAAAACTACCCAATATACCACCAATGATACTACCACTTATGCCATTATTAAATTTACCACCAATGATACTCCTTAAGTTAGCACGAACTTTACCACCAACAATCCCACCACCAATTTCACTCCTAAGATTACGACTACTAGTGCCACCAATTGGACTAGTAAAATTACCACCATCAGTGACACCGCCAACAATATTACTACTGGATTAAAGAATAATCATAACTCTATACTTTTCAAATAATTATAGATCTATAGAAGTTACTAAGCAACGGGTTCTAGTGAGGCTGAAAATGGTGACCCTACCAATTCATGTATTGAAAATATAAGTTCTTCCAACACTAAAAAATTTCCCAAACAAAGGCTACATCTCTATCAAGTAAGAAATCTCATTTTCAACCATCTGTGTTATGAAATGAAGTTAAAAAGTGATGGGGCTTCGTGAGATGGGAAACTCCTAATATAAGTAAACTTCGTGTTTTATTAGGTCAATAAAGAGTAATTTAGAGTTGTTTGTCTTATATACATTAGAAAAAAATACACCCCACATAGATCCACTTGTACTATCTGCATTTATATTAATAATATATATTGGCATGGTAAAAGTTAAAGAATAATAAATAAACCTGACACGGTACATTGATGAAGAGAAAGGGAAGGCACTTGGAGCATTTTCTTCATTGTTTTTGGAACTTGTTGCAAGTAGCAAGAAAAATATAATTCCTGTGAAAATGTCTCTAAAGTAAGGTCATACATAAACATAAAATAAATTTAATAGTATAATTCAACAAATATGAACATAAAATATAAATAATTCGTGGGCTTCTTTTCTATAAATTTTCATTTTTTTCATATATCATGTATTTGATTATTTATGAGGAACAAAAAAAATTACGACAAATGTAACTGTTTTTTTCTAACCTTGACATATAATCTTGAAAGGATAATTCTTGACATACAGGTCATGTAAAAACAAATACAAGTGACTGTAAATCTACATACATATATACAAGGAAAATGGGATACTTATTTTAGTGTTTGATTTCTACCAAAAGTTTGTGCAAATAACACATATGAAAAGAAAATGAAGAAACAGGGAAATATAAATTATTACCTTAACTTTGTTAAACAACATCAATTCATGATTAGCTGTAAACCTTATCCACTTAGTCCTCCACCAATTCATTTGATTAGTCGTCGGCCAATTCATTTGGAGATGTGTTTAACTTTAGAGAGCCAAAACACTCTTTCATAGAAAATATAAATAACTCCAAAATACTATTTCATGGCCATGTACAAATTCATTTTGTTTGTAAGGGGGCGGGCTTGTGCTGATATTAGGGTTTTACCTACCTTTTTAATATCCTATATTTTGCAGGCCTAATTGTATATCATGGGTTTGAATGGGCCCAATTTATTTTAAATTGTTTTTTATCTTAGTATCAATTTCTTATTACAAATTAAAATTTTTTCTTTTTGTAAAAATATAATTTAACAAAGTCTGCTCCATGTATTATACAAACTAATTGGGTGTTGATTTACAAACATAAGTAAACAAGCATTCCTTTAATTTATTTTGTTTTGTAAATAAAATGAGATTCTATAAATTAAGTGGTAAGAATTGTAGAAAAAACTTAAATTTTATTTAGTGAAATTATATATAAATTCCCTACTGACCTCAACTAATAAACCATAAAAAATTTGAAAAACTCGTCTGATTCGATCTTAAGAAAGTCATATTTAAAAAGGCCCGAAGCTGCATGAACATATATTTTATTATAAAAATTTGCTTCTCTCCTAAAGAACAAAAACTTGGATTTACTCAAATTTGGAATTTTGAAAATATCGAAATAATTTTTTTGATAGTTTTATTTTTCATCCAATTTTTTACACTAAAATATTTTGGGATAAAATTTTAAATCGGAAAAAATTCTACACATTTTTAATATATTTAAAGAAAATTTAACAAATGTACATTATTTTTCGAAGAAATGAAAAGTAATAAAATTAAGTTTTTTACATATATCTAATTCGGAAGGGCTGTAATTTGCGCCATTCTTGGGCCTCAAAATTTTGTATAAAATCCAAATTCATTAGTTTTTTAGAAAAATTGATTAGATCCAAATTCTAAATATGTAAATTAATTAAGCCACCCTTAACACTATTTAATTTATCTTTATATAAATTATTAAATATATATCTTTTAAGTTGAAAATGAATATTTATCTTTTTTAGTTGAAATAAATTAGTCAATTAAATTATAATTATTATGTTCCCACTGTGGCTTATAGGCTTTCTATTCTACCAAAATTTTATATTTGTTTGGTAATAGAACCTATAATATTTCTCACTTTGTAAGTCAAGAGTTATTATTATTATTTAAGCAAGCAAAATAACTTCTAATTGGATTTATCTTCTTGTACCTAGATAATCCATCAAGAAACTAACAATTCATATTTTCAATAGAATTAGTCAGACCAAAATTCAAGATTTATTCCAGTAAAACCAAGTCCTAACAACACTTTAAATACTCATTTAAATTTGATAAAATTTATATAAAAATAAGTCAAAAAAGAAACATGCAAATCAATGCAAGAAGCAGTGTTTAAGATATAGTAAGTCTACTATAGACCACCGCACATGAAGCATGTTTTTTTCATAGTATTTAGCATCAAATGATTTAGAAATAATAGTTGCTGCCATCACTAATGAGGAATTCAGAGGATGGAATCATTGGCATGTTGTTCTCCAAGTATGCAGAAGGAGCAGCAACCCCACTTCCAAGTTGTACCAAGTAACCAACATCCTTAAGAATCATCTCCATACTAGTAAGACAGCCTATCACTTGCAACTACAAAAAACACTGGTAAGTTTATAGTAGAATATTTATAAATATTTCATTATTTTTCCAAATGGTTAGTAAGAGGTAAATAGAGAGAAAATATTTATAAATTGTCAAAAGGAAGTAGGATACAAGGTTATGGCTCATATTATGAATTTGACATAGTTTTGTTAAGGCTTCTCAAAGAGAATTGAGGAACTAACATATTTTACTATTAATCTTGTCTTTGGTCAATATGTATATGCAACAAAATCTATAACATTGAATATAAGAAATGACAATATACCTCATTTAGATTTCTCACATAATCTATCCTCGAATCCTTTCATGCTACTTTATTAAGTCCAAGCCATAAGATCCAGTTGTATCATTGTATGCCCTTCTAATAACTTCTCAACTATCAATGTAATCAGGTACCATAACTACAGTAACAATATGACTAATATGACTAAACTGTTCATCTATTTTTCAGCCCCAAGCCTCCATAACAAACGTGTGATATGAACATATAGTCACACAATATTTAAAAATTTAAACAGAGATGAGCACAGAATAATCCGATTATTAAAATTCTGTAAGCAATTAGATGATGAAATAAAAATGGACTACAATTAAAATCATTGCACTTGTAATGCTTAAATCATCTATAATTGAACTCGTTTGTAATATTTACATTGTATCTACAAATAATGGTTTCAACATGTTTCTACTTTCTATGCATCTCACAAAGAATACATAATCAAACAAAAAATATTTTCATGTTTTGCTTAAGCTGCATATAAGAATAAAGCATTGAACTTGTTGTTTTTGCAAGGAGAGTGTGCCTTGCTATCACGTTATCAAGTATTTCCTCAAATATTAGATCAAGTGATGCCTGAGACCAGATAAAAGTTGAATGGAACGAGTACAAAATTTTGTGTTCAATTTGTTTCATCTTTTTGGCTCTCATTACATAAGCAACTCATGACTTTTGTTTATATATAAAAATAATATATAAGACTTGTGTTAGGAGGGTTAGGAGGGTCAGATATATTTCAACATATAAAGTGAATTCAATAATTATTGTAGTTTGTTAGAATCAAGAATATATGATCACATTTTGTGTAATACAACTTATGTATTATAGCCACTATCAGATATTGTTGCTTAAATAATCATCATAAACATATTTATGTTTGCAAAATAAATTGAACAAATTAAATACTTAATCTTCAATTATAAGTAACGTATATAAAATATGTAAATGTCAAGATTAATGAATATTGATATGTCTTTTCTAAAAAAATACAAAACATTAATAAATGAATAAGAAAATATGTAATACACTGAATATGAAAAAAAAATATTTTATCTTTATCCCCTCCCAACAACACCTAGTATTTTACAAAAAATATAAGTTTAAACAATTCAATAAAAACAATGAACAATTATCGAGGATCCAATTTAAAGTCCAATTATATAAGAACTAAATCCACTAATTATTATTGAATCAATATTTGTAAATAAGGTACTTAATATTGATAAATGATATATAAAAATACATTATATTTAGTGTTAAATATAAACCATAAAAGATTTGAAAAACTCGTCTGATTGGATCTTAAGAAAGTCATATTTAAAAAGGCCCGAAGCTGTCCCAACATAAATTTTATTATAAAATTTTGCTTCTCTCCTAAAGAGAAAAAACTTGGATTAACTCAAATTCGAAATTTTAAAATTATCGAAATAATTTTTTTGATAGTTTATATTTCATCCAATTTTTTACACTAAAATATTTGGGATAAAATTTAAATCGGATAAAATTCTACACATCTTTAATATATTTAAAGAAATTTAAAAATGTACATTATTTTTAGAAGAAATGAAAAGTAATAAAATTAAGTTTTTTACATATATCTAATTGGGACGTGCCGTAATTTGCGCCATTCTTGGGCCTCAAAATTTTGTATAAAATCCAGATTCATTATTTTTTTAGAAAAATTGATTTGATAAAAATTCTAAATATTTAAATTAATTACGCCACCCTTAACACTATTTAATTTATCTTTATATATTGATATGTCTTTTCTAAAAAAAATACACAACATTAATAAATGAATAAGAAAATATGTTATATACTGAATATGAAAAAAAATTATTTTATCTTTATCGCCTCCCAACAACACCTAGTATTTTACAAAAAATATAAATTTAAACAATTCAATAAAAACAATGAACAATTATCGAGGATCCAATTTAAAGTCCAATTATATAACAACTAAAACAACTAATTATTATTGAATCAATATTTGTAAATAAGGTACTTAATATTGATAAATGATATATAAAAACACGTTATATTTAGTGTTAAATATAAACCATAAAAATTTTGAAAAACTATTCGATCTTAAGAAAGTAATATTTAAAAAGGCCCGAAGCTGCATGAACATATATTTTATTATAAAAATTTGCTTCTCTCCTGAAGAGAAAAAACTTGGATTTACTCAAATTCGGAATTTTAAAAATATCGAAATAATTTTTTTGATAGTTTTATTTTTCATCCAATTTTTTACACTAAAATATTTGGGGATAAAATTCTAAATCGGAAAAAATTCTACACATCTTTAATATATTTAAAGAAAATTTAACAAATGTACATTATTTTTCGAAGAAATGAAAAGTAATAAAATTAAGTTTTTTTACATATATCTAATTCGGACGTGCTGTAATTTGCGGCATTCTTGGGCCTCAAAATTTTGTATAAAATTCAAATTCATTAATTTTTTAGAAAAATTGATTTGATCCAAATTCTAAATATGTAAATTAATTAAGCCACCCTTAACACTATTTAATTATCTTTATTTAAATTATTAAATATTTATCTCTTAAGTTGAAATGAACATTTATCATTTTTAGTTGAAATAAATTAGTCAATTTAATTATAATTATTATGTTCCCACTGTGGCTTATTGGCTTTGTATTCTACCAAAATTTTATTTTTGTTTGCTAATAGAACCTATAATATTTCTCACTTTGTAAGTAAAGAGTTATTATTGGTATTTAAGCAAGCAAAATAACTTCTAATTGCATTTATCTTCTTGTACCTAGATTTTTTTTTGACAAATGCAGAAAGTTCTCATTAAATTGAATATAGTACAGTCGGACAAACCCCCATCTGTCGATACAACCAGGTGATAAAACAAATAACATACTAAAAACAATTAGATGATTTGTTTGCTGATCGTTTAACACATAGAATTTAAAAATTCTTGAAATTAAAAACGAAATCAAAGACATCCCAAGTGATCCAAATTGCAGCAGCATCTCTGAAAATAGCAAAATCGCAATTGACCATATTACATAAAAACTATGGTTAGCCCAGTGTTCAGAAACACCAATGGCATAAAATGAGATTGAAGAAGCGGTACCCCAGCTATCTACATGTCGGACACCAGCTATAGACATGCGAAGGCACCCCAGCTATCTACATGCAGGATACCAGCTATAGACATGCCGAAGTATAAACCCATGAAAGATGACCAATCTTTAGTTGTGAAAGGTGAGCTCTTGCAATAATCACCACCGTCCCAAATCCATGCAGGCTTTGCAGATCACCAAAAATATCAAATAAATTTGTCCTCAACACATCTATCACCAGATAAACCCAACCATGGACTAAATAAAAACATAACAAACACTCCAAAAGGAGAGATAAAAACCACACTCCTAAAGGAGAGACACACAAACACCCAAAAAATTGGATTTTATTGAAAGGAAATAAACGAGAATAACAGAAAATAAAGGGGTTGGAGCTTTCCACCGGAGAAAAACGGTGGAAGCCCTCGATTTACTTGAAAATAGACAACCCTAACAGAGAGGATGAAAGAAGAGAGGGCGCTGAGAGTTTTAATAATGCTACTTAATCCAAATCTCTTGTAAATTAGTTTTTTTAATAATGCTACTTAATCCAAAATCTGTACCAAAATAGTTATAAAATGATGTACTGTACAAAGTGTTGAAATTTAGTTGGTTCTTCTTGTACCTAAATAATCCATAAAGAAACTTACAATTCATGTTTTTAATAGAATTAGTCGGACCAAAATTCAAGACTTGTTCACTAAAACCAAGTCCTAACAACACTTTAAATACTCATTTAAATTTAATAAAATTTACATAAAAATAAGTCAACAAAGAAACATGCAAATCAATCCAATAAGCAGTGTTTAAGATATAGTAAGTCTACTGTAGACCACCGCACATGAAGCATGTTTTTTACATATTATTTAGCATAAAATGATTTAGAAATAGTAATAGTTGCTGCAATCACTAATGGGGTATCTAGAGGATGGAATTATTGGCATGTTGTTCTCCATACCAGTAGGACACCCTATCACTTGCAACTACAAAAAACACCAGTATGTTTATAGTAGAATATTTATAAATATTTCATTGTTTTTAGAAATGGTTAGTAAGAGGTAAATAGAGAGAAAATATTTATAACTTGTCTCGTTTATGACTGATTGTGTGGTCTTAGCAAAAGGAAGTAGGATACAAGGTTATGACTCATATTATGAATTTGACAAAGTTTTGTTAAAGTTTCTCAAAGAGAATTGAGGAACTACCATATTTTACTATTAGTCTTGTCTCTGGTCAATATGTAGATGCAACAAAATCTATAACATTAAATATAAGAAATGATAATATACCTCATTTAGATTTCTCACATGATCTATCCTCGAATCCATTCTTGCTACTTTATTAAGTCCAAGCCATAAGATCCAGTTGTATCATTCTATGCCCTTCTAATAACTTCTCAACTATCAATGTACGCAGGTACCATAACCGCACTAACATATGACTAATATGACTAACCGTTCATCTTTCTCAGTGCAATTTTTCAGCCCCCAGGCCTCCACAACAAACCTGTGATATGAACATATAGTCACACAATATCCAAAATGTAAACAAAGATGAGCACAGAATAATCCGATTCTTAAAATTATGTCAGCAATTAGATGATGAAATAAAAATTGACTAAAATTAAAAATCATTGCACTTGTAATTCTAAATCATCTATAAAATGACTTGGTTTGTAATATTTGCATTGTAATCTACAAATAATGGTTTCAACATGTTTCTACTTTCTATGCATCTCACAAAGAATACATAATGAAACAAAAAATATTTTCAGTGTTTTGCTTAAGCTGCATATAAGAATAAAGCATTTAACTGTTGTTGTTGCAAGGGGAGTGTGCCTTGCTATTATGTTCTCAAGTCTTTCCCGAATATTAGATCAAGTGATGCCTGAGACCACATAAAAGTTTAATGGAACGAGTACAAAATCTCATGTTCAATTTGTTTCACCTTTTTGGGCTCTCATTACATAAGCAACTCATGACTTATTCTTATATATAAAATAATATATAAGACTCTGTGTTAGAGGGGTTATGAGGGTCAGATATATTTCAACATATAAAGTGAATTCAATAATTATTGTAGTTTGCTGGAATCAAGAATATATGATCACATTTTCTGTAATACAACTTAGTCTTATAGCCACTATCAGATATTGTCGCTTATGAATTTTTGCACATAAAAGTATATAATAACGTTATGTTAAATCTTAAAAATATATAAAAACACTTTTCCAAGATAATCAAAAATTAATAACTTTCCGTTCTTTGAGAACCAACTTTGTCATCAATATCACCAACACCAAGAAAATGCTTGATGTACCATGGATCATCATTCTTTGGAGCAGACCTTCACGCTTAATGATATATAATGATATCGCTAAATGGTAAGGTTTTCTCCAAAAACTTTATCAATATATCCCCAATTTATTTAAGTTCCTCTATAAGAGAATGGTAATGTGTGATATGATAGCTGAAGTAATGGTATTTGATTCTTAAACCTTAAATCTAATAAACATGGTTAACAATATGGAAATTAAAATTAATCTAAATTTTAAAATAAATAGAGAAAATAGTAGAGATGATAGAAACATTGTAATTTTCGTGGTATGCTGGTGGATTATAGAGTGTTGTATACATGTATTTCTCAATACATGGAGGCTCTAATTTTTTATAATGTATTACTTTGCAATGCAGAAATTTGATCAAAATTAAAGAGTGGTTATTAATTAGAGAACACATTGTGTTCAATTTTGTTTACTTACACATATTTTTCAACAAATCAATTCTATGTTAAAATCCTTTTTATCCATATAATTAACAATTAAGTGCTACTGGCGGATACTTGAATCTCGAACATGGTGAAAAGGAGAAAATAAAGTGTACCAAAGTTGTTTAAGTTGTAAAGAGAACTTAATCGTTGTATCAATAAATCTCCATTCCAACCTATCTAATGCCATAAAATATCAATTCTTAACCCAGCCACGCCTTTTTTTCCCTTGTGACTTCAAATGCAATCACTGTATTATGAACTAATAGCCTCCCTTCATTAAAAGCACTCTGTTTGTTAGACACTGTCTAGATTAAACATAGTTTGAACTTATTCACCACCACCTTCGACAGTATGCGCATCAGAACATTACAAAGATAGATAGGTCGAAGATCTCCATATGTTTCAGTTGTTTAACCTTAGGAATAAGACATACAAGCCTACGATTTAGTTCCCTTTGGCCCATGTGGTGTATCAAAGAAAATATGACAAATAGACAACATACCTTTTAAAAATATTTCAATACGTTGGAAAATGCTGGTTCGACCCATGTGGATCTAGTGACTTGTATTGATGCATGAAAAAGACTACATTCTTAACTTCCTCCCTCCCTAATAGGTAACAGGACCAGTGATTGTGAAATAATAATTAAAAAAAGTTGCAAAAAAAGGGTAAAATTTGACACGCCTTAATCTAATAACCATATATCAAACAAAACGCTAAATTTAACATAAATTAAAAACTTACCTGACAAAAACAAAACAATGTAAAGCCATAGGGAAAAACATATGTGTAGTACTATCCAACTAAATCATAGTGGAAGACATGTAGATGTGGAGTCCATAACAGGAATATCATATATGCATGTCCCATAATTACAATATACCTGTTTGTCTTGTCGTGGTTTTCGGTATTTTTGTTTATAACTATGAGAAAAAGCAAAAGCGACCAAATCGAGATGGTTCTCCAAGACTCTGATGTTTTACCTTGAGGAGAAGATGTTTTTTTTGATGAGTCGATTTGATCCAAGTTTGTGAAGAAACCACCCTGCAAAGAGAAAGTCAGGTACCCGGGTTTTGTAATAACAATCTGAGAATCTCAGATTGTAATTTAATTTAATTCCTTATCACCAATGATAAGGAGTTGTAAAAAAAAAGCACAAAATGTTTTACCTATCCAAGGGAATCCATGTTATAAAAGATGGCAACCTTTCCACTTTTGCTAACTTGATACATTTCCCTGTAGTAGGTAGCAGGTCATAGTTGTAGATCAATGTCTCCACCAATACTATAGATGTTATTTCTTCGTTTATTTATATTAATAACATATCGCCTCTCCGTCCTTGAACTATTCTTGTTATCGACACCTTGTGGTATCTCTTCTTTCAAGACATTTGTTCTCACTTCCCGTAGCTCGGGTCATCTTCTCACAATTTTCTTTTATCTTTTTCTAAAATGAAACGAGTAAAAAAAATTATAAGATGTGAATTATAATAACACTTGCTTAATTGATTCTTAATAAACAATTATACAAACACCTTTATATGACCTAGGCGATTGGACACAAGTTTTTTATTTAACGATTCAATATATAATAAAAATCTGAAAGTATTGAATTTCTTCTTTGTAGTACTTCATTCTATAAAGATTAACAAACTATCAGAAGACCAGCAAACAAAAAGTCCAAAATACAAATTCTACTATTACAACCACAAGTGATACCTTAAAATTTCATACCACTGTCATTCCAAACAATTCCCAATACAACTCAGAACTGATAATAAGACACGATTGACACATAAACATGATTTAATAAAGATCCCAAACACAAAATAACATAGAAAGAGAAAAGCAAGGAGGTAAATTAAACAATAATTAACAATAATCGACCAAATTTAATCTTCTCCTAAATTAAATTTAGTGAATTGAAAGAACTTTAGGAAAGATGATTTGGGGAAAAAATACATTCCGTTCAAGGTTTAATCTTTTCCGAGATTTAATCTTCTTGGAGCTTTAGTCTTTACAAAGATTTAATATTCAGTGTTTGAGAGAAATATTTCAGCAAAGATTTAATCTTTCGCCGCAGTGGAGATTGTTTGACAGTCCGTGTTTTTTTATATTATTTAATTGACAGCCGGGAAAACAATTTCAGCAAGCCCGCTCACAAGTTTTGAACAAGACCGCCTAACTTTTGGGCCCAAATCTCTGATCTACTGTAACGATTATATAATGTATTGCAATAACATATATTTGTAACTACCTCGAAATTTTGTTGATTCAGTTGCAATGTTTTTAAAATCCCTTGCAATAGACATGAAATCACCTTTCAACCACAACATTTTTTAGATAGTTTTTAGAAATCTGGTTGCGAAAGCAATTCTATGGTATAGTGAACTAAACCTTGTATAACCATTATTCTTTAATACCTGATTCTCTACACAGGCTGGAAGCTATTCCTCATACATACCCTGATATACTCTGGTGATATTTATGAATTGCTTTATGCTCTGAAATAAATGTTTTCAACGTTAATTATGATTCTGTTTTATTGAATTACAATATATCATGTTGAATTGTTATAGAATTAGATAGCGTTCTAAATATGGAACATATTCGTGGTCAGACCAGATTGGTTCATATTAGGCCAATGTGTGCCTTGGATCCAGTATAGAGAACAGTTGTGTGCCTTAATCGGGTTAGTGTGTCACTGATCAGCAGCCTAACCTTGGTTTTAAACTTAAAATGAATATCCAATTCTAATAATTGCTTAACAAGGAACTTGATTCCTATGAATCATTTCAATTGATCATTGTTTACACTCAGTTATTGTTATATATTATAACTTGCTGAGCTAGTTAGCTCACCCTTGTGAATCTATTTACGTTATTCTATAGTTAAAATGGAAATTATTGGTAATGAGGACCCCCCAGTCCAGTATACGATCTAAGATTCCAGGTTTGGATCGAGCTAGTTTGAGTTATGCAAGTTTCTAAGAATGATTTCATTTTCAGTTGTAAGTTAAACTAGTTGGGATTTGGTATGACGTAATAAAAGTCAAGGTTGTGGCTGGTTTTCATACTTTAACCTGTTGTGACTGTGCTTGCGTAAATAACGGTAATTGCATATAATATTTCATATACAGGTTTATATAATATATGTGTTGTGAACCCCAAACTTCTTACCTGGGTTTGGAGGGCGTCACAACCACCATCTCCGAAGCTAAATCAACTCATAATATTACCTAATATACAACCAGTGCTACCCCTAAAGCTACTAGAAATGCTACCATAAATTGCCACTACTAACTAACCAAATACATCAATGCTACCACCTGTAATACCATAATTAAACTGGCCATAAATGGAACTGCTTAAGCTAGCACGAACTTTAACACTAACACTAATAATACAACCACTAAGCTACCAATAGGACCACTAAGCTACCACCAATGCCATTACTAAGACTAACCAATATTACATCAATGCTACCACCTGTAATACCATAATTAAACTGGCCATAAATGGAACTGCTTAAGGTAGCACGAAGTTCAAAACCAACACAATAATACCACTACCAATTCTCCTGCAAAGATTACCCCTTTCAATGCTACCAATTGCACTAATAAGAGCACCAGGACCAATGGCACCATCAATGCCAGCAAATCCACTACTAATATTATCGTTTCTGGTACCACCAATGTATCCACTAAAGATGCTAGTCATGCTGCCACCAATCCCACTATTAAAACTACCCAATATACCACCAATGCTACTATCACTTATGCCATTATTAAAATTACCACCAATGATACTCCTTAAGTTAACACGAACTTCACCACCAACAATCCCACCACCAATTCCACTCCTAAGATTACGACTACTAGTGCCACCAATTGGACTAGTAAAATTACCATCACCAGTGACACCGCCAACAATACTAACTGGAATCAAGAAAAACACAACTCTATACTTTTCAAATAGTTACGGATCT